>NW_004949180.1:774699-779556 GCF_000317375.1 Microtus ochrogaster
ATGGACGGAAATAGAAAACACTATCCTGAGTGAGATAACCCAGACCCAAAAATATGAATATGGCATGTACTCACTCATTAGTGGATTCTAGTCTTTTTTTGTTTTTGGAGGGGAGGAGTTGGTTTTAAGATCCGGTTTCTCTGTGTAACAGCCCTGTCTGTCCTGGAACTCACTTTGTTGACCAGGCTGGTTTCAAACACTCAGAGATCTGCCTGCCTCTGCTGGGATTAAAGGCATGTGTCAGTCATCACTCCCAGCAATTTTCTCCTAGTTCTTAACAACCTTCTCCCTCATTATTTGATACCCAATGTCTTATTGTTTCATGTATTTTTGTCTAAAGTTTTAACTACTTCATGCAGGAGAAAGCAGTATATTTTGGACAGGAGTCAAAACCTCCAAAAGGACTGCCGTTCTTCATCAGACGGTTGATATTTTCTATGAACATGGCACATATTTTCTTTTGTTTAACTTTCCTTTGGAAACACTCTTAGTTATTCTTGTAGAGACCTTCTAGATATTGCTTTAGAGTTATTCCTAACTATGCAGTTTTTAAAAATTCATTTCTGGTAGCCCTTATTGCTTTTAGAAAGTCTCTATTTTTTGTCTGGTATCAATTCCATTGGACCTGAAGAAATTCTTTATAGTTTTTTTCTGTATATGCTTAATTGATCATGAATTAACTATGTTTTTTTAAATATTTGATTTTTAGAAAGTATAATTTTTTAAAAAAATTTTAAATTGTTTTTATTGAGCTATACATTTTTCTCTTCTCCCCTCCCCCTCTACCCTCACTCATGACTCCCACACTCCCAGTTTACTAAGGAGACCTTGTCTTTTTCTCTTTCCTATGTAGATCCGTGTATGTCCCTCTTAGGGTCTTCTTTGTTGTCTACGTTCTATGGGGTTATGGCCTAAAGACTGGTTTTTCTTTGTTTTAATGTCTAAAAGCCACTTATGAGTAAGTACATATTACATTTGTCTTTCTGGGTCTGGGTTACCTCACTCAGTATGATTTTTTCCTAGATCCACCCATTTGCCTGCAAATGTCAAGATGTCATTTTTTTAACCACTGTATAGTACTCCATTGTGTAAATGTACCATGTTTTCTTCATCCATTATTCGGCTGAGGGGCATCTAGGCTGTTTCCAGGTTCTGGCTATTGTGAATAATTCTACTATGAATGTAGTTGCACACATGTCCTTGCAGGCAAGGGCCAGGCTGTGTTGAAGCTATGATTTTTATGATTTATCCTGTTGGTGCTCATTGTTAAGGCCCCTGTAATGCATCCATGTGTTTGTGAACTTATTCTAACCTAAACATTTCCATGGAACCTGCATATCTAAAATGGATCACATGGAATAATTTTGGATGAGAAAATGCTTGAAGGGGGGGCAAGGGAAGAAGCATGTTTGAGTGGGGGTGGAGTGAGGCAGGGCAAGGTGTCCCCTGGGCTTCCCCACTGCGCTTTGTGTTGTCTTCTTGGAGATGGTGTGGAGCTGTTTGGGAGGCTGGTCAACCCAAAAAGTTTAAATCTCATTTGATGCCTCCTGTTTTTACTCCAGGGCTTAATTTTCTCGGTATTTTTGGTGTCCAATACTGTCTTCATTTTTATATTCCACTATTAATGCCATTTCCACTCCACTGATGCTTGCCTCTCTCCTAATTTAATTTAATTTACTTACCTTGAAGGCCCATGTCACCTCTAAGCATTTCTGTATCCTGAAGACTGTCAGGACACTTATTGTTGGAGCTGTAGAAGTCAGATAGCTACTATGACATATAGGGCCATAGTCCTGGTTTGGTAACTGCCACTCTTGTCTCTCTGACTGGACATCATTTCTTCCAGGGAGAGAGACTGTTGTAACTCTTCTTATGTCTTACCAGGGGCTGGGAGAGATACACAAGCCATATATATGTTCTCATGATGACTTTGGAAGTATGAAGCTCATTTATTTGACTGATGTGACTCTATATTATCCAAGATTGTCTTGTGTCCATGATTTAACATCTTTGTCTTGAGGTCAACAAGGCAAATAATCCCATTTCAGATTGTTCTTAACCCTTTGGAAGAAGGCATCTGACTTTGTTTCCACGGCTATGCCATAGGATTCTGGCTCAACGTGTCTTTTCAATCTGAGAAGTGTCTGAAATTCACTACCTTGCCTCAGCTGGGTAGACTGGCCATGCTCCAGAACCACACTTCAGCTGCCTTAATGCGGCTATAAGAGGCACCCAGTGAGAGTGTGTCTTTTCCCTGATATGCACAGAGCTGTCAGCAACACAACTGGCCTATTGCAAGGTGTCACCTGGACTATCTAGTCAGGCTCTCAACATGTAATTGCCAGGATTTAGAATTGTGTGGTGTTCCTGCCTCAGCCTGGTTGCTTTTCCCTGAAACCGCTATTTCCAGGCCTCCCTATCCTAAGACTTCTGAACAGTGTGACTTCTTCCTTTATCCCCAGAGAAACTGGAGAAACCTTTCTTTTACGAGGACAACTCAGCCGCCTCCTTTCCCAAGTCTTTTGCTTTTGCCCCTTGCAGAGCCACTGTGATAGAAGTATCCGCTCAGAGAGTTGCTGTGAAGATCCTAAGGCACCAGTCTTGTTTGAAGTTTACACGTGTTCTGCAGCACGCGTGGCTTCCAAGGCCTTTGAATGTACATTATGCCTGCTCTTCATGAATATTTCATGTACGTCCTCCAGGTCCTTCTGTGAGATAATTGAAGTGGGACAAAACAGTAAAGGAAACGCACAAAAGCCAACCAATCCGTTTTCTTTAGAAGACCCAGGCTTTGGGGAGTCTAGGTCCAGAATTTAAAAGCACGGAACAAATTATCGCTATAGCCCTGGGCAGTGCAGATCCAGCTTGTGGCCTGTCACACTGGGAGCAGACTCCCTCAGTCTTTGACCTTGCAAGGGCACGAAGCCTGGATGGCAAAGGCCCAAACCTGTGAGCCTCTAACTCAGGAGTTTTCATTTGCTTTACCAGGGTGCTCTATACATTTTTTTAACTACATTTTCTTTTATCGGTTTGCTATAGTTCCTTAAAAAAAAAAAACAAAAAAAAACCTGTTCCCTGTATCTTTTAGTAGGACTAAAGCCTTTGTATTCGTGTTGTCTTTGTTAAATGGCGTGTCCAGCTGCCATTCGGTCACTCTGCATTTGGTGCTGATACAAGTTGAAATTTATACTTACCCAAGAGTCAGGCATTAGACTGGAGCCATTTCCAATAATTCAAAATGAACTGTGCCAGGGGTTTGCATGCTTTAGATTCATTAGCCTGGTGAATCCTGCCCTCTGGTAATGGCTATGGCCACAGGTGGTAAAAATACCATGAAAATTGCCAGGAAGTTTGCTATAGGGTAATATAGTCTCTCTTAGCTTTGCAAAGGGATTTGTTATTATTGTTGTTGTTGTTACTATTATTATTATTATTATTATTATTATTATTATTATTATTATTATTCCCTGGGACCAGGAGGGAACCATCTGAGTTCTGAAATGAAGCCTCTTGGGGAGAAAAGGCCTGAACCTTGGCAGGCGGAGACACGGCCCCCTTCGCTGGCCCCGGGCGAGGGGATTTGCTGCTCAGAGATAAGGCGCGCTGCAGTGCACATTGTCAACATGCCCTGGTGTAAATGCAATGCCCTTCTCTACCTTGGCCTGGAAAAGCAGCTCTCAGAACAGCGATTTTCCTCTTCCAGTCACAGCATCCAGAGCGTGGCTCCTCATAAACAGCACCCAGACATTGGTCTTTAAAGACGTCAGTCAGGGCAGGGCAGGCTCGGGAGAGTCACGTGAGATATAGTTTGACCACTTACGGGTAGGCCTGTATGTTTTCAAGGGTATGCTACTCTGAAGTATAAATTTATACAAATACTGTATAAAGCAGGTCTGCAGGAAATAATAATTTGTCATCTGAGGGTTAGATTAGATTACAGCATAGGTTATATCATAATTACATTGTAATGCTTAGGTAGCTTGTGATGATGTCTTCAGAACAGCTGAGGGAAAGGAATGGGTTAAACGCCACTGCAGCCATTTTTTTGCTGGACTTTTGTCCTTTTGGGTGATGACTCATCTGATCCCTCACTGAAATCTTGTGCACTCACGCTGGGTGAGGGAGATATACCGTGATAAGCTGTTTGTAGCCGTAAGCTAGACTGAAAGCTATCATGCATTGGGTGCTTATGGATTGTGCATTTTATGGTGTTTTGGCTGTCAAAGTGTATTAAACTCTTCCATTCAAGTCTAAGTTGTGTACAATATAATTCGTTAATCCTGAATATGCAATCTGATAACTCAATCAATGCTGTGGGACAATGGTCTTTTATCCTGTATATACTTGTATTATTTTAATAAAACACTGATTGGCCAGTAACCAGGCAGGAAATAGAGGCGGGGCAAGGAGAATGGGAATTCTGGGAAGAGGAAAGACACAGTCTGCAGTTGTCATCCAGACACAGAGGAAGCCAGACACAGAGCAACAAGATGTGACTGCCTCGCAGAAAAAGATAGCAAGCCACGTGGCTAACATAGACAAGAATTATGGGCTAATATAAGGTATAAAAGTTAATAAGAAGCCTGAGCTAATAGGCCAGTCAGTTTATAATTAATGTAGACCTCTGTGTGTTTATTTGGGACTAAACAAATGTGGGACCTTGTGGGACAGAAACCTCGGTCAATAAATAAAAATTTAAAACCAGCCGGGCAATGGTGGCACACGCCTTTAATCCCAGCACTCAGAAGGCAGAGGCAGACTGATCTCTGTGAGTCTGAGGACAGTCTGGTCTACAAGAGCTAATTCTAGGACAGGCTTGATAGCTACAGCAAAACCCTGTCTTGAAAAACCAAAAAA
>NW_004949180.1:779656-792101 GCF_000317375.1 Microtus ochrogaster
CACTCAGAAGGCAGAGGCAGGCGGATCTCTGTGAGTCTGAGGACAGCCTGGTCTACAAGAGCTAGTTCCAGGACAGGCTTGATAGCTACAGCGAAACCCTCTCTTGAAAAACCAAAAAAAAAAAAAATTAAATCAGGTAATTGTTGCTCAAATGAAGATGAATTTATCTTATGTGTGCCCTGTGATCATAAAGCAGGCAATGATACCCTACTTACTGAAGTCAGAATGAGCAGGAACAATTTCATGCCCCTTTTTCAAAATCCTCTCCTCTTTTGCAGTTAGTCTTTATTGGCAATGCCGCATCAGCTGTTGTAGAATAATCTTTTTGTACATTGTGAAGACATGCCACTCTGATTGGTTCAATAAAAAGGCTGAATGGACAATAGGTAGGCAGGATTTCTAAGCACAGAGGATTCTGGGAAGAAGAAGGGAAGAGGTGGAAGAAGCAGGAAAGATAGATGGACACTATGTAGATGAGGTAAGCCAGCCTTGGGACAGCACATAGATTAATAGAAATGGATTAATTTAAGTTCAAAAAAGGTATCTAGAAAGAAGTCTAAGATATTGGCTGAATCTTTATAATTAATAAAGTGTCTGTGACATTATTTGTAAGCTGGTGGCCCAAAGGAAAGCCCGGGTATAATCTGTATCATCCATCATACTATATTTTTTTTATATCAGATTTAAAAGTCTCTAAGTTTTGGCTGAAAATTTTTCTATCACTCACTTATTTGATCATCGCATTCAGTTTTTCTTTCGTAACTTTAAATACGTTTACCCGCTGAGCCATCTCACAGGCTCCCAAATCTTAAGTTTTTAAACCTTAAATTTTAAGACCCTCTTTTACAAATTCTTATGTCTCTGGTATTTCTATAGCTGCTAATTCTTTTTTGTAGCCCGTCTTTGTTTCTTTTCAAGCTTTGTGTAGCTTGACTGGATGCCGGACATCGTGAACATATGTTCTCGAATGCTCATTTTATTGCTTCCCTTTATGAATGCTGAGGTTTTTCCAGGCAAACAGTTAACTTATTTGTGATTCATTTTACCATTTAAAGACTTCCTTTGAGCTTGTTATAGCAGCACATAGCAGCACTTACTTAGGGATCATACAGCCCCCTACTCTGGTACCACTGTTGTTATGTTTGCTTGGAAAGCTTGTTTTCTGAAAACATTCACAGTGAGGGTACACTGTACTGGTACAATTTTTTTTTTCTTGTGTGTTCCCCTGCCTCACCCCCTTCTGACTGATGAACTTTTTTTTTCTGTTTGTGATACAGTCTCATGTAGCCCAGGCTAGCCTCAAACTACCTACATACCTGAGGATGACACTGAACTCCAGATCTTTCTGCCTCCACTTCCCAAGTACCAGGATTAGAGGCGTACACGGCCATCCTTATACCTGGCTGGAGGACTTCCTCTAACATTTCACAGTGAGATCTGTAGAGGGAGGGACCACTTGTTCCCAGCTGCTTAGCCCCGAAATAACCACACAGAAATTGTATTAATTAAATCCCTGCCTGGCCCATTATCTCTAGCCTCTTATTGGCTAACTCTTATATCTTGATTTAACCCATTTCTATTAATCTGTGTATCGCCAAGTGGCAGTGGTTTACCTGGAAAGATTCTAACCAGTGGTGTCCGTCTCAAGTGGAGGATCCATGGCTTCTCTGACTCTGCCCTTCTTCCTCCCAGCATTCAGTTCTGTCTTCCCCGCCTACCTAAGTTCTGCCCTATCAAAAGGCCAAGGCAGTTTCTTTATTCATTAACCAATGAAAGTAACATATAAACAGAAGGACTTTCTACACCAGAGATTTCTCAAATTTTGGTTGTTTTCAGTTTTTGAAAGCCATTCCTTTTGGATATATAAATCCAGAAGGGTAGGGTTTTTTTTTTTTTCCCTCTCAGTACTTTAAAGTTGTGTTTCTATTTTCTCGTGACTTATATTGTTTCTGGGGTGATCTCTGCTGTCATCTTCATCCCTCTTTCTCTGCAACATGTATTTTTTTTCTCCAGCTACTGAAGGTATGCTGGCTTGGAGTAGTTTGATTAAGGTAATATTGATGTACTTCCCTGTTCCTTGTGTGCAGTACCACGAGCCTCTGGGACCTGGGGGTTACTCTTTTTATTAGATTTGTAGGCTATTTTTTAAACTCTTCCTTTTTCTTTACCCTTTTGTTTTTCTGTTTCTATCCTCTTATTTTTGGGCCTTGTTTACTGAAGTATAATCAGAAAGATCATTGTCGGTTTGTTCTATTAATTTATTTTTCTCTGTAATTTGTTGAAGGTTAATTATAATACTAGGTTCAAGTTTATTGAACTTTTCTTTGTATTATTATATCATAGCCAGCTTTGGTCGTCAACTTGCTACAGCCCCTGCAGCCATCGGAGAGGAAAATAAGTAGATCAGATTGGCCTGTGGACATGTCTGTGGAGGACTGACTTGACTCTTCATTGGTACAGAAGGGTTCAGCCCACTGTGGGCAGCACCGTCCCTAGGTGGATAAGAAAGCCATCTAAACACACACCCTAGAGTGAGCTAGCTAAACACACACCCTAGAGTGAGCAAGCTGGCAAGCTATGTTCTTCCATGGTTTCTCTTCAAGGTCCTGCTTTGGATTCCTGTCCTGACTTCCTGCAATGAAGGACTGTGACCTGGAAGTGTAAGCCATATAAACTTCCTCTTTAGGTTGCTTTAGTCAGAGTGTTCTATCACAGCAATAGAAAAAAAAAAACTAGAATATATTGCATGTTTTTTTAACCCCTTATTATTTTATTTTGTTTTTACTTCAGCTATAACTTTTGGAATTTACATTTATTATTTTTGTAACCTCTTTTCTCCTCCTATGTTGTGAGCATAATAAATAGATTTTTAATCAGATTTTTATCCTTAAATGCTAATTTCATTTCTGTAATTTTGAGTTTGTTGTTACAGACAAATTATTATTTTTTACAGATTATGGATTGCACATTTTCCTTTTTATCTGCATGTGTGGTAATTTTTGACAAACTATCAGATGAGTAAGGGTTGGACTGCTTTATATTCCTTTAGTGAGTCTAACACTCTTTAAAGTTGGACTTCTTATGGTAGTTAACTACGTTTCTTGTAGCTTTGTGTTTTAAATGGAGCTGATTTAGGACAGGTGAATTAACCTTTTTTCCAAGGACAGTCTTTTAGGATATGACCCTGCATATCTGGGGTGGGGGAAGCTGCTCTCTGTTTTGGCCCCCATGGGAACTGGAACTGTAGTTTCCAAACCTGTGTGAACTCTGAGAACTGTCATGCACTGTTCCCTGTTTGCTGTGGGGTTCACCTCACACATTGGATGCTCTGTTTCTAGAGAAGGCTCTAGAACGTCTCTATGAAGGTTTTTGAAACCCTTGGCCTGTACGGCTCCTTCTTTCCAGATACTTACATTAGATTGGGTTGAGCTCCCAAACTTCTGTCTCTTCAATGTAGTGAGATTGCCGAGCTCTTGCACCGAAGTCCAGGAAGTACCTGTAGGCAGAGCACTTGCCCAAGTGGTGCCCCTTCTTCATTCTTCCCCTTCCCTCAGCAAGAATGATCCTGCCCGGCCTTGGTCTACAAAGTCTGAAAATGGTTATTTCTCAAGTTTGGCTTAGTTTTCTGTTTGTGACTGGATGGGAGTGCTGGATGCTCCTGTGGTTTCGCTGCTCCTTCCAATGAGAGACGTTCCCTACTGAAGGGCAGAGGGGCCCTCCCAAGACTCTAGATGCTAAAGACGCTTGCAAAGCTCAGAAAAGCTCACAGGACTCCAGCATTGTCAAAGCACTTCCCCCAAAATATAAAAATAGCAAAGAATCATTGGGGACAGGGGCAGGGAGTCAGGGAGTGCCTGAGAGGTAGCGTTCAAGAATTACCAGTCAAGCTGAGGTGGGCTTTTCAGTCGCACAGGTGGTGTGAGGCAGCCCTGATTCTCTAATCATCTTTCTCCGTGTTACCGTTAAGTGACCCCAGTAAAGTCACCGGTTCATTAAGTTCACAACAGAAAGATTTTTTTCCTTGATCTATTCTGTGTGCACAGTCTGTTGTGAATTACAGTTGTTCATATCTCCCCAGGCAGTCACACAGAGCCTTCAATGTAGCTTTCGTTGTTTTAATTTTTTTTTTAAAATCTTTTTAATGTGTGTGTGTGGTATATGTGCCTGTATGTCTGTGTTCCACATGCGTGCAGCTCCTGTGGTGGCCAAAAGGGAGGATCAGGTCCCCCGGAATTGGAGTTGCAGACAGTCATGGATGCCCATGTGGATGCTGGGAAATTAACATGGATGCTCTGGGAGAGCAGTCAGTGCTTTTTGCCATTGAATTGTCTCTCCAACCTCTCATACTGAGAGCAAATGGTACATGTCACCTTGTTTTGCTTTGTAATCAAAACTGTATTGTACTATGAATTTGATTTTTATAAACAATGTTACAATTACACTTACCTAGAATAAAGTCAGTGGCTTTTTATATTTTTAAATACACAACCACTTGGGTCATCATTAACACCCTCAGAGAGACCACAATCTACATCTAGATTGATAGCAATAGATATAGCAATTGATAGCAATAGATATAGTTTTGGCCTTAATATGGACAAAGTCTTTGGCCTGGTATTCACTTAAGAAATCTAAATTTCATAAAATAGAAAATGAGACCGATTTTAGCATAATTAAAAAGTTACATACATATTAAAAATTAAGAAAATGGACACTTCTGGTCCATTGTTTTTTCTTGCTTTCTTCTGTAGACCTAGTCTGATGGCTTTAAATGACTTACTCATGTAAACAGACTCTATCAAAGGTTGAAAGTGGAATTTCCCAACCATAAATAATTGCCCACTATCTAAAAAGAAACCATGATGGGGCTTAAGAAATGAAGCAGTGAGTTTAATAGCAAGATATACCTTGTCAGAACTGAGTTTATAATCAGTTGTGTGGATTAGTTAGGAAGGGGCCCATCAGACTTTCTACCCAAACCTCAAGTTTTCCTCCTCATAGCCCTTGGAATGGTCCACTAAGAGGTTTTCTGGGGGATCATGATGCAGACTCTCCTTGTCATGAATTGTTAAGACTCGAAGGGATTTTATAATCAGCAGCACTGTTCATTCACTGCAGAGTTAATGATTTTGGTTTGGTGATTAGGTGACCCAGTTGCTTTCTGACTGGAAAGGAAGATGTGGTCCTAGTGTACTCAGAACCACGACGCAACTTTCACAAAATTCCCTCACAAATGAGGGTGAGGAATAGCTGTAGACATATAACTGCTTCAGCTTTTACAAGAGGGAAACTTAGCTTTGGAAGATGGATGAGAAACTTTGTAAGTCGTGGGTTTTGGGGATCCTTGTTACCCTTAAATTCATTATAAGAATCCCTGTGGTTATGAGGTTGCAGAATGCACAGGGAAGCCAACATCACAGGAAAAAGGACTCATCAGAGTTTGAAAGTATTCACTAATGATCTAACCATTTGGGAAACTAGTACTTAGGCAAACAACCCTCCCAACTTAACCCTGGGCTGTTTCTCAGTTTCCCATGTCACTGCCTTTTGTGGCTTGCTTCTTGCTAATGGTTAGATGTCACTAACATTCAACAATAAAATAAAAGGTTGAAGAATTCATGAAATTGAAGAAAGTGCTGTTGGAATCACATTCAGTATTCTGCCAAATGAAAATCTGGCAGAGTTAATGTGGTGAACTACAGAAGGAGCAAATGTTAGTGTAGGTGACGTCAGGACATAGCCTCACACTACGAAGACAATGAAGGGGAAACATAGGTGGGAGGAGTAAACAGAACAGAATGCTGGGAGGAAGAGGAAGTGAGCTCAGACTCGACAGCTCTGCTCTCTGGAGCAGAGATGCCATAGCTCAGCTCCCAGGCAGACACACGCGATGAAGCTCTGACCCAGGATGGACGTAGGCTAGAATCTTCCCGGTAAGCGCACCTAGTGGTGCTATGCAGATGATTAGAAATGGGCTAAATTAATATGTGAGAATTAGCCTAGAAGAGGCTAGATAGAAATGGGCCAAGCAGTGTTTAAAAGAATACAGTGTCCGTGTAATTATTTCAGGGTATAAGCTAGCCAGGTGGCCGGGGTGCTGGGGACGCAGCCCCGCTGCTCTTATTACAACAGAGAAATACTGAGAAAACAGTATTTTATACTTCCTTCATGACTGTATTGCAAAAGCCAAATACAAATGTTACATCGCCATTATGTATTTTATTTGAAAAATAATAATGTAACCTTAAAAAGATGTTTATTATCGTGCAAATTATCCTTTAGAAAGACATTACTATGAGTAAGACTGAGTTTTTGTTAATATGAAGTAAATTTATCATTTGTCAATTTTTGTTTTCTTATTTAAGATAGTTCCTATTAAACTATTTTAAATTTTTAGAGTGGATTTTTGCTATTAAGGAATTGACTGATTTATTTGTTCCCAGGTGTAAATTGTATATATTTATAGTATACAACATGTGGTTTTTGGTATTTGGATGCATTGTGGAATGTCCAACTCAAACTACAAGAGGCACATTATCTCACATACTTATTTTTTTGGCAGTGAGAGCTTGGTAGGCAGAGACTGCTCATTCATTTCCTGGCTGCCCAGACCAGAATAATCACACAGACACTATATTAATTCCAACACTGCTTGGCCAATAACTCTAGTGTATTCCTAACTAGCTCTTACATATTAAATTAATTCATTTCAATCATCTGTGTATCGCCACAAGGCTGTGCCTATAGGTAAGGTTGCTAAGGTTCCAGCATATTCTTCTCCTTTGGCAGCTACATGGCATCTCCTTGTTTACACCTACTTTCTCTCTATATCTCTGTTTGTATTTGCTGCCTGGCTTCATTCTGCTAAGTCATTGGTCAAAACAGCTCTATTCATCAACCCAATAAAAGCAACACATATACAAAAGGACATTCTATATCACCTTCCCTTTCTGTCTAAATAAAAAGGAAGGCTTTAACTTTAACATACTGAAATTACATATATTTAGTCTATTTTCATTTGAAAAATTAAGGAAAATACTCTATTATTTATCCTATCCTTTATCAAACTAAGGAAAACTATAATTATAACTATCTAGTCTTTAAGTGCACCAAAGACCCAAAAGGATATATTACCCAAGTAAACAGGAAGTGCATTATTAGGAACTTCCAAAGTTCTAGAATTGACAGAGATATCTTGTAGTGATGAGGCAAGCAGGCCTACTTTTTGCCCTACCCTGCTCCCGCATAGCTAGCTTAACACCCGAAATAACAACCCACAAATTGTATTCATTTAAACACTGCTTGGCCCATTAGTTCTAGCCTCTTATTGGCTAATTCTCACATCTTGATTAACCCATTTCTAATAATCTGTGTAGCACCACGAGGTGGTAGCTTACCGGGAAAGATTCAGCATGTCTGACCTGGCAGCTGGCTCCATGGAGTCTGCCTCACTTCCCTTCTTCCCAGCATTCTGTTCTGTCTACTCCACCCATCTATGCTCTGACCTATCATGCCAAGCAGTTTCTTTATTAATTAACCAATGAAAGCAACAGATAGACAGATGACCCTCCTCCATCAATATCTTGCTGTCTGGACAGTCACCCAAAGTTCTTCTGTAACATTGGAGTATCCATCTTCAGCCTACAGGCACATAGTAGCTGGTAGAGTTTTCCACAAAGCAGGAAATTTGGAAAGACTGTTTCACCTATCTTGACAGTTTGTCAGTCACTTTCTTCTGTATCCTTCAGAATGTCTGGCAGTTCTTTTATGAAGCAGGAACTCTGAGGTACCATCCCATCTTTTTGGAATGTTCAGCAGTCACTTTTCTGTGGGTCCTCCATGTCCAGTTTATACAGAATAGCATGAAGGTATCCAAGCAAGAGCAATTTCTTACCCAAATGGCTAGCCTTGTCACACTGAAGGCAAATTCCATAACTAGTTTCTTCAATGCCCACCAACCTCTCTGAAGTAATTGGTACTGCCAGAAGCCAACATGTCTCACTGTCAAGAAAAGTCTAAATTCTTAAAACATTTTAAATGCCATATTCCATAGGACTTTGAAGGTGGAAGATTATCTAACCAAAATATATCTTTGTATACATAGAAAATCTAACTAATGTGACTACAAGTTTGACTATTATAGATGACTATTAATCTATAATTTTAACTATACATTACATTTTTAAATGAGCTGTATAAATATAATACCCTTAACAAGAGCAGAAATACATATACACAGTGTAACAAATAGACCTTAAATTTGTATATCAATGCAAAGTATTCATTTATATTATATTCCTTCCCCCCCTTTTTAAGAAAGGGATTATCTGTGACCATTTAACCATTTATAATCAACCCCCTTAAAAATAAGAACAAACATTTTAAAATGATCATTTTGGGAATTTGATTGTTGTTTTCTCCAAACTGCTTCCTGCTGTTTATTGGGTGAAATATTCTTAGGGTTTATGGGGACTTTTCAGAGGCCCTTGTTCTATCAAACCACATTAACCTGGAAGAAATCTATAGCTTCTCATCTTCTATGGAAACAAAAACAGAGCCTCTTTTCCAAAGCAACATATCATTAGATCCAAATTTTGAAGTCATGATACCTTTAAAATATATATGTTGGTTTAGTTTAGCAGCCCCCAGAATCAAATGTCTCTCTTCAGTCAAAATTTAAAGAAAACATAATAATATATATAATCCAGGCTCTCTGTGTATATTCCATCTTGAGGTGGCTCATTTTTCTTTACTCCTTTAATCTATGACTGTCTGTACTCTTTTATAGTACTTTTACTGCCTCTTTAAAGACTTGATTTTAAAAACTATTTCTTTTTGTAACTGTTTATACTCTTTTTCTTCTCTATCCCAAACCTACATACAATTTTTAAAGCACACTGTGACTTTTTTTTTGCCAGAATCTGTCTTTACTGAATATCTGTAATAATTTTCTGACCAGTAGCACTTTTTCTTTAAAAAAAAAATACTAAACTGGCGTATGCACTGAACAATATTTAAGTACACTGTATTGGGTACTTTTGTTATCATTGCTACCTGGCAAAAAGCAACTTAACAAAAGAAAGTTCGAATGTAGCTCCTGGGTTGGAGTCTGAGTCAGGTGGCCACATTGCATTAGGTCAGGAAGTGAAGAGAGATGAATGTTGGCACTCATTAGGCTAGCCTATGTTTTTCTTTCTTTGTTTCCTTTGGGCTCTCAGCACCAGTTTAGGGTACCCCTCATGTGTGCAAGGCATTGCTATTATGCTTTGACCATTATTGTGTTGCTATAGCTTCTTACTAAAGGAGTTTGGGGGTTCAGCCTATTAGAAGAAGGGACATGTCCTCAGATGGCTATTCCAGCATGAGACTGTAAGATTCATATCTGTGGTAATAGACCAGATGTCTCAAGGAACCTGTGGATTTGACCCAACAACACTTTCAGACTATTTTTATAGGTGGGAAAGGAGCAGTACCACAAATCCTAGGATGAAGGTCTTCCCATGGTGGCCCTAGGTTTTATAGCACCCAGTAATTTTTCTCCCTTCCTTGCATGCCTCATCCCTTCATCCTGATTTTCTTTCCTTAGAAAGGGGCTCTCTCCTTCCTGGTTCTGAGACATGTCATTAGTAGGCACAATCATCTAGGTAGTTGTCATGGTATTATCCTTCCTCTTCTAAAATAGGCCACCAAGTGTGACTTCCCATGCAACCATCTTGGGGTACATTGCTTGTCTTTTGATTTGCATCTGCAGGAACACACTGGAGCCTCTTCTAAGATGCTGTTGCATTCCTTTTTCTGCTTACTTTCCCCTGACTCTCATGCTGAAGTATCCTGGAGGCCTTCTCAGTCCTCAGGGTTAGTAGATTAAGAATTGGAAAATCTATTGAGTCTGTTAAGGTTGCCCCAGTTTTCAGATTATGCCCCCTCCAAGACAAAACTTAATTGCTTCTGAGAATCTGGTAGGTAAGACTTTTGAGGATGCTGTCAGTAGGAAGGACTTACCAAATACAGCCCCTCATAGTTCACCCGCAATTTACTAGGTCTGTGATACTATGTTGCAGTGTGATTCATTTTATGCCCCTGGGTGGCATCATGTTGAAAATGGCCACCTGTGGTCCAATGTATCTTTGTTCAACGCTTCAAGGATGTCCTTTTGCATCTAGACATGCCAGGATTTTATGACACCACAGGTGTGGATTACTTTTATACACGTATCTTCAACCAAATGATCCTAGAGTAATCAATCTCTGTGCAAGAAGCACTATGTCTGGAGGGATGCAGCCTCTACTGGATACTGTCAGAAGACCATCATTGTCCCTCCCCCATCACCTGTCTGTTGAGTACTGAAGTTGAGTCAGGACCTTCAGCCCAAGCTTACCAGTCAACTTTTATAGGGGAATAAACCCTGCAACCTTTGGGCTTCCCTCATACCAAGAGATTTTAGTTAGATGTGTGTGGTGGCTTGAAAGAAAATGGCCCCCAAAGGGAGTGGCAATCTTGGGAGTTGTGGCTTTGTTGGGATAGGTATGGCCTTGCTGGAGGAAGTGTGTCTCTGTGGAGGCTGGCTTTGATATCTTAAGCATCACTCAGAGTCATAGTTAACTTCCTGTTGCCAGCAAGATATAGGACTCTCAGCTACCTCTCCAGCATGTCTGCCTGTGTGCCGCCATGTTTCCCCACCATGATGAAAATGGACTGAACCTCTGAAACTATAAGTGAGCCACCCCAATGAAATATTCTTATTTATAAGAGTTGCTGTGGTCATGGTATCTCTTCGCAGTAATAAAACCCTAACTAAGACAATCTGCTAGACAATTTCTCAATAAAATAAAATCTGGAAAGGAAAAAGGCACTTGGGACACTATTGCAAATTTGCCTTTTGCATCTCAGAAAAAAAAAAAAAAACTGGACCCCAAAACCATTTCTGTGAGAATGAAACAAAAAAAAAAACAAAAAAAATTAAAATGAAACAACAGCAACAACAAAACACTGCTGAGAATGTAGACCTGGCTACTTGAACAACTCCCCCCCCCCCAACACACACTTAGCTCTAGAACACTTTTACACTTTGTAAAGTTCACTCATACTGGTTGAGAACTGTCACATGGTCTTTCCAAGCTGTTAAATATACCTCACTACACACTGTGACTTTTTTTTTTTAAATCTTTGGATCCAGCTCAGTTTCTGGCACATAATAGGCATTCAGGGAATATTTGTTGAGTTAAAAAAAATAAAAACAAATGCCCTGACCTGATTGGATAGAGAACTCTACCCAAGGCCAAAGAGAACTACAGGAGATGGGGTTGAGGTGGGCAGTGGTGAGGTTTGGCATGCCACAGGTAAATATAAGTGTTGGGAGTGCTGAATACTGAATCTGTAGATGAATTAAAGCATTTGATAACCTTGTAAATAGACTACTGTATATTTATATAAATGGCACACTTAGGTTTTAGTTAGAAAGAGCTAAAATAACTGTGTAAAAAAATGAAAGAGTTCATCAGTCAAATGCTTGTTTTGCCTACATGAAAGCCAAACAACCAACAGGACTGATTTTTTCTTCTTCTCTGAATCAGAGCTTTGTTCTGATTTGCAGTGCAGGCTCCCACCTAAAGGCACTGTTGACTGTTCCAAGCAAGGCTCCATGTTCTGCAGGCTTCTGGGTGGGGAAGGGTGGAGAAGGCAGCAAAATGTGTTTTCTAAGCCATGCTGCTGGCTCAGTTACCAGCTGTGACAGTGGAGTTTAGTCAACAGGGCTGTTAGGTTAGTGTGTCTTCTTCTAGGACATTGTATGGAGAGAAATAAGGATGGAAAACAGCAAAAACAGGTCAGTGCCTTCACCTCACTATGGTTTCATTTGTTTGTTTTGGGACAGGAATGGGATTCCATGTAACCCTAGCCGGTCTCAAACTCGATGCATAGCTGAGAATGACCTTGAACTCCCAGTCCTCCTATTCTATCTCCCAGCACTGATTAGCACATGATTAGCACCATGCCCCCATTTTTGGTTTTTCTGTTACCGTCTCTTTAACTTAGATGCTATTCTAGTTCTTTAGCTGTAGAAGAGATGGGCAGTTACATGTGTATATATCAACTATTTAAAGAGCCCTCAAAGGGGGGGGGGTGAGTAGATGGCTCAGCAGTTAAAAGCACTAGCTACTCTTTCAGAAGACATTGGTTCAATTCCCAGCACCCACATGATAACTTACAACCATCTGTAACTCCACTTACAGGGATCTAGCACCCTCCCCTGGCTTCCGTGGGCACCAGTCACACACATGCTGTACAGACACACATGCATGATGTGGGACACCCTTCTGTATGCTGTGAATATGTTTTTGTTACCATTGGTTAATAAAGAAGCTTCTTTGGCCTATGATGGAGCAGAATATAGCTTGGTGGGAAATCCAAGCAGAGAGAGAGAGAGAGAGAGAGAGAGAGAGAGAGA
>NW_004949180.1:792201-802327 GCF_000317375.1 Microtus ochrogaster
AGAGAGAGAGAGAGAGAGAGAGAGAGAGAGAGAGAGAGAGAGAGAGTAGAGTTGGGGAGGTGCCAACAACAACCAGAGAAGCAAGATGTGAGTCATGAGCCCCGTGGTAAAATATAGAATAATAGAAATGGGTTAATTTAAATTATAAGAGCTTGTTAATAATAAGCCTGAGCCATTGGCCAAGCAGTTTGTAATTAATATTAAGCCTCAGAGTGATTATTTGTGGACTGCCGGGTGGGAGAGAAACCTCCAGTTACACATTCAGGCAAGATATCCATACTTATAACAAATACTTTTTTAAATAAAAAAAAACACTGGAAGATTAAATAATGCAATTTTTAGTATGTTCAGTAACCCTAGTGAATACACTGTGAGACATAGAAGTAAGAATTCTGGGGGTTGATTAAATGAGGATATGAGATAGAAGCTCATCCTGGGTTATTGGGGTGGCTCAGCGTGATCATGTGGTCTTTATACAGGGAGGCAGGGGTTCAAAGCCAGGGAAGGTATGAAGGCAGGGGCAGGGGTTATGGGTAGAGAGATTGATTTGGAGATGCTGTGTTGCTGACTTCAGAGACAGGGGAAGAGGCCACAGGGCAGGGATGCTCAGTAGTTTCTAGAAGCTGAAAAGGGTTTCTTCCCAGACTTCTACAACCCCATCAACACCTCGATTTGAAGCTCTCTGACCTGAGCACCCAGGTACCTTTGTGTCACTTGTTAGAGCAGCAGCAGAGAACTAATACAGATTCTTTGGACAGCTTAGCAGAGCGTTCTCTAGACTAACTGGATGAACATATTCCAGTAGGACTGTAGTTAATTTTTAACATTATAGAATATTAAAAAGACCTAATTCTTTCCCATTGTAATTCTCCCAGTGTGTGTGTCGGGGGGGGGGATTATTTTTTTGTGTGTATGTGCTCTGGACTAGTTCTGTAGTCTAAGAAGAATTTAAGTAATGGATGGCAAGGGCTCCTTCCCTTCGCTGTTGACTTTGTTTTGCATTAATCATTGTCCTCGCGTTCTGATAGCCTACTTTGACAGGGTCTGTTTAGTTGAACTTAGGCACTGTAATTCATAGATACACTTTACTGAACACAAGAAAAACACAAATGTCAGTGTGTGCTATAATTGAGAGCAGGGCTGCTCTCAAACCTCCCCTTGGGCTTTTCTGGAAATACCCCCACTTTGGATAGCTGGTAAACACACAGAGAGATGGAGTGTTACCAATTCGTCCTTTCTGTTATAGAAAAGACATTTTCATAATTTAGAATCTCAAAACTGACCCATAGACATCCAAAAGACAGACTTGCTTTTGGAATATTCTTTCAGAGTGGTCTCAAAGCCTTTTGTGTTGAAAGCTCTTACATGGGAATATGTATCAAAACCAACTCAAGACTGCCAGTATTCCCATTTCTTACTAGTGTGATAAGGAAGAAATCACTAACACAAGTTAGATAAAAAAACAAAACAAAACAAAAAAAAAAAACCATTGACGTACCCGGAGAAAGCACACAAAGCGGGATGGATTCCTTTCCACTGAATAGTGGAATGAAGAGGTGAACAATTTAACGGGCTGACGACTTTAGAATAATGGCCTTTGTGGAAGAGATCATCCCCCAGTTGAAAGACTCTCAATGCATGATTATGCCGGCAAGGTGAGAACTTGGCAGAAGCCCAGGGATAGAAACTGAGACGTTGTTGCTTCTGGCAGGCTCCCGGCTGTTGTGCTGGCTGTCCTCCAGTTGTCTTCAGTTCCATAGACAAAGTCCAGTTCCCTTCCTCGCTGGGAAGCAATCAAATCTCACCGTTAGTTGGGACTCAGTTTACCTCTCCTCTTACACGGAGTGTCCCCTAAAACCTCTAGCACTACCGATGGGGGTCAGAGTCCTTTCTAGCTGTGAGGACAATACTCATGTGTTTCCTATTACAAATCAGGGTTAGAGCCACCTACCCATCCGCTTGCTCAGCCAGCGCTTGCTTCACAGAAGGGACTGTGCTATGCCGACCTCGTGTTCTCTGTGCCTTAGCGAAACACACTACATTAGATGCTCTAGACATTTGGACTGAATGCACTGTGAGCATTGTTTCCATATTTTTTTCGAAGCAAAAGCCATTTCATCTGTTTTTTCTTTGTTCACCGTTTCCCCTCTTTCTCCCCCTCCTTCTCTCCTTTCTTCTCCTCCTCTCCCTCCTTCTCCCCTCCCTCCTCCTTCCCTTCCTCCTCCCCTCTTTCTCTTCTTCCCCCTCCTCCTCTTCCTCCTCCCCTCCTTTTTCTCCTCCTCCTCTTCTTCCCCTCCACCCTTCCTCCTCCTCTTCCTCACCCTCCTCCTCTGGTTTCTTTGATTACAGTATGTGTGGTGGTTTGAATGAGGTGTTTCCTGGCCCCAGTATCTCTTTGACTGAATGACTAAAGTGAATGCAGAAAGGGAAGCGTGTCAATCACCTTTGCATCCCTATGGCAAAACAGCCAAGATAATTACTGTCCGCTGAGTGAAGGCTGGTCTTGAGAGTTCCTGTGGGAAGGTAGCACATTATGGCAGGAGTATAGTGTGAAGTGAAACTGCTTACCTCAACACTAGCCAGGCAGGAGGGGGTGCGGGAAGGGTCAAGGTCCCACAATCATCTTCGAGGGCATGCCCTCAAAGACCTAAGGTCCCTGTCAGAAGATCCCACCTCACAAAGGCCCCACCACTGTCAAATGGTGCAGTGGGCAAGGGACCAAGCCTCAACACATAGGATGTCAGGAGACACTCAGTTCAGAGCAGGAAGCTTATGGTAGGAAAGCGAGTTGAAAAGGAGTCTCTAGCATCCGGGGACAGAAGCCTAATAAGCTTGGTCCTCACAGGGGCCACAGAAGAAGATCCCCGAATTCAGCAGGCTCTGGGAATCTCAGCTGGCACCATGTGCATGTCCCCTCTCTGTCCACTGAAAACAGACTTTTCAGTCTGGCTCTGGGTGGGACTTCCTTTTTGCCTCAAAGAAAAAGAGAAGTCCGGTCTCCTGCTCTCCAATCCCAGTCCACCTCCTGCGCCCATCCCCCTGAGCACCATCAACTTGCTACAAACTGGATTTTTTTGTGGGGGGGGGGGCACGGGGTTCACGACAGGGTTTCTCTGTGTAACTTTGGAGGCTGTCCTGAAACTTGCTCTGTAGACCAGTCTGGCTTTGAACTCACAGAGATCCACCTGCCTCTGCCTCCCAAATGCTGGGATTAAAGGCATGCGCCACAACCGCCCAGCTCCAACTGGACTTTTTAAAGTCAGATTCCACCTTGTGACCTTTCCATTGTATGCTGACACATTTTGTAGCGTTTCTTCGTTTGCATGCTGATTTGGGCTGTGTGACTGGCTTTCCTCAAAACTCATAAGCCCTGGTGTCAAAGTAATGGGGATAGGGCCTTTGTGTGTGTGGGGGGGTGGTGCGTGTGGGGAGTGTGTCGGGGGTCCACTTTCTAGGATGTTCTTTAACCTAAGCCACCTTCTTTGTCCAAAATGGGAGCATCTGAAGCTTGACTTCAGGAATGGGGATGCCCTGAGGCTGCCCTCCATTTTCTGGGATGCAGCTCCCACCAGATTAGGGACCCAGTAGAACTCAGAGAAGGGCTCAGCATCCGATGGGCAGCCCCTGACCCAGTGGATAGGGGTATGATGTGCTTTGTTTGGGCAATACAAGATGGATGCCTTCATAGGGAAAGAGAGTGCTAATCCATCAGGACACTCAGGCGTGTCTACCCCAGAAATCCTGGAGAGCCGTGGGTTTGTGTGTTCTTGTTTGCTCTGCAGAAAGCGGAGGCAGGCCACACCTGGCTCATAGACCTTTGCTGAGTCTGTTCCGACTCAGAGATATAGTGGCCCCTCCTCAGCCATAAAGAGGCCTCTCGGCTCCTGTAGCTGATGCGGCAAGCACCACCCAGGTCTGCTCTGGAGTCTGGCAATGACTCAAAAATCTTTTTCACCCTTTCACAGAGCGCATCTCCCTGGTAGATTTTAAGTTGGCACAGTTAGCAAAACCCGCTGCTGGCGTTTCTGGATCTGAAACCGCCAGGGGTAATTTGGCATTCTGATCACCTTCCTTGGGTCACCACTGCTCCTGTAGCTCTCGCTACACAGAAAAACCCGTTTACAGTTCAGCTGGGCGTGGAAACTCAAGTTCCATCTTGGATAGGTAATACGACACAGCCATACCATATGGATGTGTACGTTTTAAAGTTGTTGACGGGGAAGAATTTTGAATCTGCTTATTTTAAAGAAAAGTTATGCGCAGTTTACATGTGCTCCAGCTCCCCAAGCCCCATGCCTCCAATAGGAACCAGAATCAGTTTCATATTGAACCAGTTTCAAATTGCTAGAAACTAGTAAAGCATAGGGTGCTTAACTTTTACATTTCATTTATTTATGTATTTTCTGGTTGATCGAATGATTTGTGGGGTGGGGGAATGCATGCTCATGCCACAGCGTGAACACGGAGGTCAGAGGCTATCTGAGGGGGTCAGTTTTCTTCCTCTACCTTGTGGGTCCCAGGGCATCAAGCTTGACGGCACCTCCCCTCATCCACTGGGTCATTTCACCATCCCAAGCTCAGAATAGTTAATGAAAGTAAGCAATAAAGGTTGGAAGGGCAACAAACACCAAGATCTCACAGTCATTCTGTCAGCTTCCAGGTTGGCTCTGTTCAGTTTTCTGAGAGAAACAGAAATTAGAAACATCAGTATTTACCCTCTCACAACTCATCATTAAGTTGGGATATAAGACATAGTGCAGGTGAAATTATAGTAGTTCCTCTTTTTCATGGGGGCTGGGTAGGTTCTAAGATCCAAGTGAAGCTCCACGTACCAAACACTCTGTATCGGTCAGACACTTCGGCCTTGTAACAAATACTTAAGAGAGACAACTAAGGGGAAAGAACTACGTATTTTGACACGCAGTTTCCGAGGTGTCAGGGCAGTTGGGGGCTGTGTTGTTTCTGCTTACCTCACCGCAGCCAGGAAGCAGAGGAGACAAGAACACTCTTCCAGCTACCTGCTTTCCCCAAATAGCACAGTGGCTGCAGTGTCTAACCACCTCAATACGCCATCACACTATGAACCCATTTGTTTTCTTCATCTAAGTTGTTCCATTTACCAATTAAAAACTCAGAAGTCAGATTTTGGGGGTGAAAATTGCTAGGTCAGAGAAGCTGAGAGAAAACCAGCTAAGCTTCCTTTTTGGCTGGAGGCCAGGCAAGAGTGAGTCTCTCCATACTGTCCAAAACCAAAAAAGACCACGAGTCACTAGGTCTTTCCCTACTCCTTGTGTGTCTCTCTAGCCATATTCATGGCTCCTCCATCCTCTCTATGGCTAATTCCTATCGACTAGTTGCTGACTCCACCCCCTGATCCAAGGTTAATTTTACTAGCTCAGTCTCGAAGTTTCACAGTGCAATCAAATATCTCACAACACCCATCTATAGATTTATCTGCCGATGAAGACAGAGCTCTCATGGTTCAGTTGCATTTCAACATTTGGACATCAAGCCCTCAGTACATGAGTCTTTTGTATACTTCATATACACACCATAGCATTTCTATAGACTATAGTTTTTCTCTGTCTATATGGACCAATAATGCCAATTTTAATTCATAAATGAAGCACAGTAAGAGATTAATAATAGCGACTAATAAAATGTAACGGCGTAAACGAATGCAGACAGATTGTAAAAATATATACAGCTTTAATGGGGAAATAGACTTACAGAACCACCGTTCTGCGGAGACCAGGAAAAGCAGAAGCAAGCACTGCGAGCACGCTCGCCAGATTTATAGGTAAACATTAGCCCGAGGCAAACACGCCCCCTAAGGGGCGGGACTTATTCCCACAATAAAAATATGATATCAATTGTAGTAAAAGTTACATGAGTGAGGTCTCTTGCAATTTCCTGTGGTTCACTCACCCACCTTGTGACTATGTGAGGTGACCAAATGCCTACAGAATGAGACAGAGAGGTGAATGACCTAGGCTTCGTGATGAGCAGTAAGGCACCTACCTAAGGGTCACTTGAACTTACGTACTGTCATAGCTCATTGTGATTGATCTGATGAACAAGATGACTACCAAGTGACATGAACAAGCAGGTAGTTTATGAAGCAAGATGAAGTTCATACACATAGCAAAAGGATGATTCATGTGCTGGTCAAGACTAAATTTTACTATGGAATTTCATTATGCTGTTTAAAATGGTATGCAGCTTAAAGCGTAGTGGTTATTTCTGGAATTTCCCGTTCCGTGTTCTCAAGCTATAATTGGTCATGGGTAACTGAAAAGCTGGAAACTAAATGGAGTAGGGAGGGGGGACTATAAGAAGTAGCATTAATAGTATCAATTAGCTTATTAATTATTAATTGACTTTTGAGGCAGGGTCTCGTTGTAGCCCAGGTTGGTCTTGAGCTTGCTTTGTAACTGAGCCTGGCCTTGAACTCCTGAACCTCCAGCTTCCACCTCCTGACAGCTGAGATCACAGGCGTGTACCACCACACCCAATTTTTCAGTGACATTTTAGTGGAGATATATTTTATCAAGAGTAATTGGTCTGCATTGAAAAGTGGAGGCTATTGCTTCAGGCCATGATGGTCACAGAAGTCGGATTTAGTGGAGGAAGTGAGTAGGAAGTTGGCAGGGGAAAGGAGGCAGGGTATTTCTAGATAGAGAGGAGAGAGAGAAATTTGATACACTTGGGATATCCCTTTACTCCTGCGCTTTAATTCACTACTGAGAAAGAAAACTTGTCTAAACCTCTCCAGTCCTAAAACAGAACTCTGGAGTGTTGCCTTTGGTTAAGAAAGGGGGCAGTTCTGGATTGAAGGCCTCCCATCTGTTTAAGAAGGACGGCTGGGGGTGAAGGATGGGTACTCTTTCCTCAGGCGTGTATTTCTGGCTTTTAGCAGGTAGATCTCACACAGGTCCCTGACTCCCAGAAGCCACTTGGCATCCATTATTCCCCCTTGTCATCTTGCGAATGGTTCACATACTGCACATGGCGCTTGGGAGGTAGCTGTAACTGACCTCTTGATGTCTCCAGAAACTTATTCCGTGCTAGTCTAGCAAAGAGATGACTCAGTGGGGTCCAATGACTCCCAGAAGGCATTTCGGCAAATTTCAGCGCTCTGCCCTGACCCTGGCATTTTAGGAGGGCACAAGATCACTGAGTTATACAGCTCCTTGAAATGTAGGTCCAAACCCAGAAGTTCATTTTTCATGGCTGAATACATCCATTGTGCATCTGGGTGTGTGTGTCTCTGCGGCTCTAGGGCACGCCGTAAAAGGCCTGTTTGTATATGCTGGTTGAAAGGATTGAGTGTGGTACAGTTGCTGGTTCTGGGTAAGCAAGGATTAAGAAACTAAGTTATACAGGGCTCAGCCCAGGGAGCCTGGAGATTCCAGCCATGTGTGGGAGAAGATGGGAAGGGGTGAACAGGAGTAGCTAGAGACAAGACACAGCGAAGGGGGGATTGAGGGTAAAGCGTACCAATGCTCAGAAGCTCCCAGTAGAGATGGGGTGATGAGGGAAGAGAGGTGGCTGTCTCTGTAAAGATGGGTTTGCTCATGTACTTTCTGGACTCGTCCCCTCCTCCCTTCCCTCCACTCCCACTATGCTAATGTCTTGTGCTCCGTCTAGTAATCCTATGGTGTCTTTCATTCACTGTGCTCTGCTTCTTTGATCTCTGGGGCCTTGCTCTTGCTGAAGGGTCTGCCTCTCCTAGGGCAGCCAGTTTCAAAGATGGGAAAGTCCTCAACTAAGAGCCGAGTTTTCCAGTCCAAAGCATTCAATGCAGAGCCCACATTCCAGCAACCTCTTCTGATCAGGCCCTCAGTTTGGGGTCATTGTTCAACTTCCCTAACCACCCAGAACAAGGGCTTGGAAAACTGGGGAGAGACGCTGTAATGATTCAAACTATCCAGTTCAAGCTGGTTTGCCTGCCTGCCTCTTCAGCTTCTTGCCACAGAAACCAGAATAATGGCTTCTGTTTTTAGGTCCCCTCTTCTCCATCGACCTCATGACTGGTCCTGGTGCTTCCCTAAGCTGCCTCTCAGGCCATAGGATGCCCCACACCCCCTGGGAACCTAGGACTTCTTAAGAACATTTTTTCGGGTCATGATCTGTGGGTCATATCATTCCTACATAATGACCTATCATGAGCCAGGACCCTACCTGAGGCAGGTGGACATTATTCGAAATCCTGTTACCGCTAGCTCTCTCCTTGTGCCTTCCACCAGAGACTTTCTCCTTCCAGACTTTCAGATAAACCAGTCAGATGAAACTAAACCGAAGATGGAGGCAGAGCTAGTGGGCAACAAAGGTGCCTGATAAAGCCTCTGGACATATGACAAGTCCTCTTGACGTATTTAAGGTTAAAGTGAACCCTGAGAGTCTGCTTTCTCAGGCAGCCAGTGTTTGGACTGGAAGTACAAATTCAGTGAAATTAAAGAGTAGGTTTGAGTCTAGCTGGCCCTGTGACAAGGAGTTTGACCATGGTCTCACAGCTAGCTGAATAGCAGATGAAGGATTTGGATGGAGGCCATGTGGTCTGGGAGCTCGTGCTCAACCATGGTGCTGTCAATTACAGCAGAAAGAACCGCTGTTGGGGAGCCAGGGAAACCCACTCAGCACTCTGGCTCTGCCAATATCAGTTGTGTGACCTCGGCATGGTAGCTAGACTGTGTGTGAGATAAGTGTGTCTTTGTAACGAGTGTGGTTAATATATACCCACTTTACCCATCTCTGGGACAAGTGTAACACTGTGTATCAGTCCAGGTTGTTTGAGGGTTAGATAAGACAATGACTATGGAAGCACTAAGTACTATGTCCAGTAAAGAAATGGATGGTGAGGGCTGGAGAGATGGCTCAGAGGTTAAGAGCTTTGCCTGCTCTTCCAAAGGTCCTGAGTTCAATTCTCAGCAACCACATGGTGGCTTACAACCATCTGTAAAGAGGTCTTGGCCCTCTTCTGGCCTGCAGGCATACACACAGACAGGATATTGTATACATAATAAATAAATAATAATAAATGGATGGTGAATAATATTAATATCTCTTTTTATTCTTCAATCATGACTGGCCATTGTGTTGTTATTCTGTTCTGGCTTTTCCATAGCTACTCCTACCTGAATTATTCTGCATGGATAGAGTGAAGAAACTGGAGAACACAAGCAAAGTCTTACTTGTGTGTAGGACGGCGATCAGAGCTGGCATCCCGTCAATGTTGGCCTTGAGACTGCATTGCTAGAACAAAGTCCTTGAGACTGGCGACTTCGTGAAGAAAAGAGGTGGATTTAGTTTCTGATGTTGGTGGCTGAAAGGTGAAGATTGCGTAGGTCCATCTTTTCAGCCTCTGTTGAGGGCCAGCTGGCAGCAGCCCACCATGGCAGACAGCTCGTCCAGTGGAGGAGGTGACAGGGACAGGTGACCCTGCAGATGGGAGAGACCAAGAGCAAATAGCAGGTTTGTACCAACCTGCTCTCACAGCAACCAATCCAGCCCCAGGACAACTAACCCATGGAACCTTTCTGAGGGTGTAGCCTATGTGATCTAATCCCCTTCTACCAACCTCAAGAGGCTCCACCCCTGAACATCATATTATCCTCAGTACTGTTCTTTGAAGACCAAGCTTCCTTTGGGGCAAGCCATATCTAGATGACCACAGACCGTACACAGGTTGTAGCAACAGGGACATGTGTCCACTCAGATTGGTCGTTGGATGCTCTTAGCCTCCTCCAGTGAGTGTCTCCCTGACGTGACAAGCATCCTGTTAGGTCCACAGAACCCTAGCCCAGGGCAGGCTTTCAGGCCACCACTGCAGGGCTGCGGCTGTTGTCTACGCTGAGCACTCAGTGCCTCTTCTGCTCTTGTTAAGCATGCAGGATCTGACCATTGCAGGGCAAAATGACCTGAGGAGCTGTGCTGTGGCTCTTGGCTGAGTATGCTAATCACTGGGGAGAGGGCCCACAAGCAGGGTGCACACGCTGGGCCTTCTGACAGCCTGTTGAGTGACAAGAGAGGGAAAGAGAGAATTTTTCTCGTCTTTCCTCTCTTCTTCCATCTCCTTTTCCCCTCCTCTCTCCCTCCCTTGCCTCTCCTCCTCCCCCCTCCTCTC
>NW_004949180.1:802909-812847 GCF_000317375.1 Microtus ochrogaster
TCTGTCTTCCTCCCCTCTCCTCACTCCTCCCCTTCTCTCCCTTCTTGTGACCTCCTAAGAGAAAGGGTAACATTTCCAGACCTTTAGCAAAGCTGGAAAAGTCCAAGTTTACGAAAATATTATTCCAAAATGGATCTGAGAGATAAAAATCACTTTTCTGTGGCTTAAGTAAAACTGGCTGTGGCCTCTGGACCATGACTGCTTGCAGTGATAAAGGCCTGTTCTTGAAAACACCCTACTGCAAATTCCGTCAGTTGTGGGACCACCCAGCCACATTCGCACTTACTGGCCATCTGCAGGCTGTTGGCTTTGATCGGGTCTCTTTGGAAACATGGCTGCAGTTTCCCATGAGCTGGCCCTTGGAGCTGGGAAACACCTTGATAGTCACATGGGTTCTGTGATGTGCTGTGCTGTGCTGTGCTGTGCTGTGCTGTGCAGCACAAGAGGCCCCCTGGGAGCTGTCACCAGGCTTCATCCATTTCGTTGTGGGCCCTTGAGAGATGACTTCTGGGCTTCGGCAGACTTGGCTAAGGGTTTTTAATGATCCATTTTTCTCACACCGTGTTCAGAGAGAAACGCCCGCATAAGATCATCCATACATAACAACTGCACAACTGGGCATTTCTCATGCATAAACTTTAGCTTTCCCGAATATCCTGTATGAGACCAGATTTACAGACGGCAGAAATGAGACCAGGAGGCATTGGTTGTCTTGCCAAGTGGTGAGCCATAAGTGAGCGCTTTCTGGGTGGTGGTCCTTCCTCCAGCACTCCTGTGTGGAACAGAGGAATCGTGAACGTGACAGCGAGCAGTTCAGGGGAAGTAACAGTCATTTTCAATGATTTTCACTGTTTTCAAAAGGAAGATGGGGGCCAGAAAGATGGCTTAGTAGTAAAGAGCACTGTCTACTCTTCCAATGGCTCCCTGTTCAATTCCCAGCACCCACATGGTGGGTCACAAATATCAGTAACGTCAGTCGCAGGGGATCTGCACCCTCTTCTGGCCTTACTGGGCACTGGATGCACACGGTACACAGGCATACCGTCAGGCTAAACACACACACAAAATAGAAATAAATAAAATCTCAAAAAAGGTTTTTGTAACAGGGAAGGCTGATTAGCTTCGTAGCCCCAAAAACTTGAAAAGCAAAGAATGAGAAATGCCAAGCTTGTATGTGTTGATTCACCACTGCTTTCTAAGAACCAGGAGAGAGGCTGGGGATGGCTCTGTAGTTAGAGCTCTTGTCACCGTGCCAGTGTGAGAAGTGGACTTTGGATTCTCATGCAAATGCCAGGTGTCCATGGCAGCTCTAGTGCTGGGAAATCAGAGACAGGGGATTGCCTGGGCAAACTAACCCAAAGGGCCATGTCATTGAACTCTGAGTTCACGAGAGACCCTGCCTCATGAAGAAGAGTGACTGAGGAAGACTCTAGATGCCAGCCCTCAGCCTCCACCCCTACATATGTGCATGCACACTCTTGCACACATATGGGCACACCATCCCACAAGAACACACAAACACATTTATATAACCATATATGCACGTGCAAATGCACACAGGAAGATTTAAAAAAAGGAGCAAGGGAAGGGCTTAGAAATTCAGTAGTTTTACCAAAAGTCTATGTCTCAAGATTTTGCCATGAAAGGAATTTCATCAGTGCTCCAGGGCAGGGACAGAAGGGCTGTGAATTCGAGGCCACCCTGAGCTGCATGTAGAAATCCTGTCTTTAAAATGTTTTCTGTGATCAAATAAAGTTCAGAATATAAACGTGGGTGGTTAACCAGGTATTTGCTATGGGGTTGTTGGGGTTTTTCAACAGTGTGCTGTAAGTGCCAAGCAGCCGGTTCTCTGGAGAGGACCCTCTGCTCCGCAGTGTCAGCCGACTGCTGTGGTGTAAATACTCCCGTCGTGGATGGCTTCTAGCCATCCACATCGTACTGATGGCCACGACGGACAGGGATGCCCAGCAGCATGCTGTTTTCCAGCACGTCCACAGAGGAATGACAAACACATTAAACGGAAGATCAAGAGCGTGTGCATGTTAGCTCTCTATGAGTGTAACAAAATGCCTGGCATTGTCAGCTCAACTGCAAGGAAAATCTGCTCTGGGTCACAGCTTTGGAGCTGCTTTTGGTCCATGGTTGAGGGGGTTCATTTCTTCTGGGGTTTCTGAGGGAGAAGGTTTGTTCACCTCATAGCTAGCAACTACAGAAGAAGAAGGAAGAGGAGGAGGAAGAGAAGGAGGAAGAGGAGGGAGAAGAGCAGGAGGAAGACGAGGAAGGGGGGAGGAGAAAGAGGAGGGTAGGCCCTACCACCCTCTTTGAGGACGTGTCTTCGATGACCTAAACCTCTTACTAGCCTCTACTTATTAAGACCAACTCCTAGTAGCACTGTACTGGAGACTGTAGTGGCATTCCACCAGTATTTTAATTAAAAAAAAAAAACTTACTGGGTCCAGGGGTAGGTTGATCCCGAATTTCCTGAGGATAGGGAACCTGAAATGATCCTATCCTATAGCCATACTGATGAATATTTTGCATATCACCATAGAACCTTCATCTGGCGATGGATGGAGATAGAGACAGAGACCCACACTGGAACACTGGACTGAGCTCCCAAAGTCCCAATGAGGAACAGAAGGAGGGAGAAGATGAGCAAGGAAGTCAGGACCAAGAGGGGTGCACCCACCCACGGAGACAGTGGGGCTGATCTATTGGGAGCTCACCAAGGCCAGCTGGATTGTGACTGGAAAAGCAGGGGATAAACCCGGACTCTCTGAATATGGTGGACAATGAGGGTTGCTGAGAAGCCAAGGACAATGGCACTGGGTTTTGATCCTACTCCTTGTTCTGGTTTTGTGGGGGCCTAGCCAGTTTGGATGTTCACCTTCCTAGACCAGGATGGAGGGGGGAGGACTTTGGACTTTCCACAGGGCAGGGAACCCTGACTGCTCTTCAGACTCGAGAGGGAGGGAGAGAGGAGTGGGGGGAGGGGGGGAGGAGTGGGAGGCTGGGAGGAGGCGGAAATTTTTTTTTCTCAAAAAAAAAAAAAATCTTTAAAAAAATAAAATAAAATAAAATTAAGCAGAAAAAAAAAAACTTGCCTGAGGATCAGAAAAGTAAAACAACCACACTGGCCAGCCTTACAGACCAGGCAGCAATAACACACACCTTTAATCCCAGTAGCCACACTATCTTGCCATAGAAACCCGGCGGTGGTGGTGCATGCCCTTAATCCCAGAACTGGAGAGGATTATGAAACGGGAGGAGACAGCTCTCAGCCTCAGTCTTCAGGATCACCATTTTCACACTGAGATCTAGGTAAGAGCCAGTGGCTGGCTGCTTTGTTTTCTGGTCTTCAGGTTGAACCCCAATTTCTTTCTCTGAGTTTTTATTCATCGTGTTTCAGGAGACCAGGCCTTCACCCTGCAGCCAGGCATGTCTGACCTTTTGACATTATCAGTCTTAAAGTTTACACTTGAGAACAAGACATTGAGTTACCCAAAGCAACTGTATAAAACCCTCAGAAGGTTTTAAGTCAGTGAATGATTTCATTTGGGGGGCCCATTCACAGGCGCCCTCAGCTGTGTGTACAGGCCTTCGGGGGACACTTCAGATTTGAACTACAACAGCACACAAGAGGAGACACTCACAAAGTATTTAGCTGTTTTCAGTAATTATTACCTTTATCTTTTTTAACAGAACTTATTTAATGTAAGTTTATGTAATTTCATATTTAACAACGAGTGTGGTAACAGTTGGCACCCGAAATTCTTCAGAATTTTAACAACCGACTTTTGCAAGTTGGAACGAGTCTCTCCAGCACGCTGACTGCTTACGATCCCCCGAAGAGTTGAGTGGGTGGGAGTATATTAAGTGGAGCTCTACAAAATTACTTGAGCCAGGACCTTTCTTCAGGTAGTATTTTATGGGATTTGTGCTCTACAGAGAACACTTCAGAAATTGCTGATCTGCCCAACTTAGCCATTTCTTCCCCCTTATTTTTCTTTGTTTTCAAAGCTCCTGTATTTTTTCTGACTGCTCCCTGGGAGCTCAGCATACCACACTTCTGCTAACTTCAACTCTGTAAAGATTTATTGGGCTCCTGTTCTGTGCAAAACGTTACAGGAGCACTACAGAGAGCTCTCGATGACTAAGTCTTAGCTCCCAGCCTGGAGGGACGAACGTAAAAAGAACGGCAGCAGAGGGGGACATGCAGCCAGGGCACAGGAGAGGTACTCAGTAATAACTTTCCGAGTTCAAAAGAAACAAAACAATTATGTTCAGTTGCAGATGTTATGATGGGAGATACTCAAACATGAAGACGGTCTGGAAGTCAGCTGAGCCTCCTGCCTTGGACTGGAAGAGGGGAAGGGAGAGCGGCCGATGTGTGTGCATGTTGTTCAAGGATGGCTCCTCATGCGCATCCCTTGCTCATCCAGGAGGAACAATGGGAGGCAAAAAAAACAAAACAAAACAAAACAAAAAAAACTCTGGTGTTTTCACCATCAGTCAGGCAGAGCACGTGCTCAGATAGTATATAGTGATTTGTGTTTAATCTCTTCTAAGCAGGCTCTTCTGACTGTTTGATCACTTTTCTGTGGGATTTTGGTTTTTCCTTCTTTTACTGCTTTGAAGAGGGGGTTTGGTGTGGTCCACCTTATATACCTTATATATTACAGTTAGGGGAAGCATCGTCTCCCAGACAAGCACCGTTCTGCTTAGTTTGTCGACTTCCAGAAGCAATGCAGCGTAATGGTTAATCACTAGGGCTCTCCCCAACTCCTACACCCCTGGTGTGGCTTTGGGACAGTTCAGTGGGCCAATATGCATGTGGTTCCTCATCTATATCACGATGCCCATAGCTTTGACATTTTAGCGGTGTTAGGAATGAATACAAACTAAAAACTTTTCTTTCCTTTGGTAAAAATATATATTTTTATACCATTTATACTATTTCAACATCTTACTATAAACATGTATCAGTTTTATAATTAAAATTACTACGTATACAATATATATATAATGCATGTGCACCGTGCATGCGCACACACACACACACACACACACACACACACACGAAGCATAAAGATATCCCAAAGCAACCCAAAGCAGAATACAACTTCTATTATCAAAAGTTTTGGAATCTCTGGTCTGACACAATACTTTCTGTTTTAAATAATATTGTATTTCAGTAAAATAAAACTGTGTTCCTATCACCTTCCATCTGAGTACTTGACAAATTCAATGCAGCTTTCTTAATTCATTTTCATAGGTGGTAATCCAAGATAGAAAGAAGCTGAAATAGCCCAGATAAGTCCCCCTAGTGAGTTAGGGCAATTGCACTTAGAGCCTTGCAGTTAGAGCCTTGAGCCCAGGTTGACCACTGTCATCTTTGAGGGGGCAGGCACTCATTTAAGAGACACCAAGAATGAAATAGTGAGTTTCATTTCTCGGCCACTATTACATTTTTCAATTCTGCCCCCAAGAATAATAAAACCTCTCAAAGGTCATGAAGAAGCCCATTCTCGCTTTGTAATTATTCCATTTATTTTTACTTCTCTGGGCTGTCCTAGCCAAGAAAATCCTTGACAGCATGTAATTTATAAAAGGCCAATTCATGGCTCATAGCTCTGGGGACTGGGAAGGACCAGATCAAAACGTTGATCAGAATGTGTGTCTGGTGAGGTTTGCTCTGTTTCCGAGATGGCTGCTGTGTCCTCTGAGCGCAGGGTTACCGTGACTCCATGTGAAGAAGGGACAAGATGCAAGAGAGCCCTCGCTTTGACCTTTGACTGACAAATGTACTATCCTGATTCCTGCGAGCAGAGACTTCATGATGCACTGGCCGTCCACAGGCCAGGCTTCTTCACTCCACCACTACAGAAACTACATTTCAGCAGGATTTTTGTAGAAGAGGCAGACAGAATGACAGACTGTGATTAGGAAGTTCAGTTGCATATAGAAAGGCCTGGGTTGTTCCTCAGCACTGTATCCACCAGGCATCATGACTCTTGTCTGTTATCCTAGCTTTGAGGAGGTGAAGGTAGGAATTTCAATAGCTCAGGATCATCTTCAGATGCATGGTAAGTTTGAGACACATCATTATACCCGTTCTCAAAAAATAAAACCAAACGAAACACCTCAAACACACGCACACGCACACACATACACACACACACACGCACACACAAAACAAACAAGCATTAAACAAAAAAACAGCCACAGAATGAGACACTCAAGCTGCAGCCATTGGTTGGTCACCTACATGACTTGGTAACTGATGAAAATTGATAATTTTACTGGCCTTCTATTAGAATTGCATAATATTCCATGAAATCATAATTTTGCATCGCATTCTTGAAACAGGCCGAGAAACCGCAGGATGAAAGCGATGAGGAGCGTGGGTTTGGAATAGGCAGACCTGTTGAAGCCATGTTCCTGAGGTCTGGAAGCAAGGACTTGGCAGCGGAACTCGGAGGCTCGAGAGAGCTTCAGAAGAGGGGGCCTCGCAGCCCCCATTTCCGGAGTTGATTTATGTTATGTTCAGACAAAGTGTCTTGCTTCCTGAGTGCTGCTTTGGCTTCACTTCGCCACAGTAGCCGCTCTTCTTCCAAAGCCATCAAGAGGAATTTGCTCTGTGGTCAAGCAGCCATGAAGGTCTAGTGTTACCCAACATTCTCTGGCAAAGAAGGTTGTCTGCAGATGGCCCTGAGATGGGTACAGGAAAGAAGAAACTGAATAAATGTATCAGATCAAGCCAGGGGCAGCACACCTCATCCACCAGGCATTTCAGCCCTGTCAAAGGGAGTAGACAGGATCTCAGGTGGTGCTCAGCGGCTGTTGTTTAAGATGTACTTGTCTTGTGCTTTTTACACACGTGTGTGCCTGTTGGGGTGTGTGTGTACAACATGCACACAGGAGTTCACAGAGGCCAGAAGAGGGTGTTGGATATGGAACTGGAGTTACAGGAGGTTTCATGCTATTGCTGTGGGTTCTGGGGACCAAACTTGGGTCCTTTGGAAGAGGAGCTAGTGCTCTTAACTGGTGAGCCATTTCTTCAGCTCTGCATTCTCGGTCTTTTGAGAATATATTGTGTTAACTCTTCAATGCCTCCAAATCAATTTGTCCATGTTCTCATTAATGTGTTTATCATATCCTGTATAGACTTATCTGCTCATGTTTGCCAATAGACGTTAATCTCTTTGAGGGTTGATAAAAGATTCTTCAGTTTTCTATTTTCAAAGCAATGTAATGTTTATATACAATAAGCACTGCATGTTGACAACGAATAAATGCATAAACCAATGCCTGAAACCTACTTATAATTTGATCGTGTAGTTACAAGATCCGCTGAGGCCTGGGGATAAAGTTCTGTTGGTAGTGCGCTTGCGTGCTTGCCCAGCATGCAGGAAACCCTGTGTTCCATCAACAGCACACACATACTAGACATTGTGACACATATTTGTAATCCCAGGGTTTATGTAGTAGTAGGACAGGAGGATCGGAGGCTTCAGGTCTTTCTAGATTTCTTCCTGTTGAGCGACTGTCATCTCATGAACAAAATTGCATTCCCCAGACAAGAACACTGCTAATCTTAGGTGACCTTCAGCATGTAGACTGAAGTTGGAAGCAGAGAGACGAGTTTCCGGAACTGATGATAAGTGGTGTCTGGGGGGCATCCATCCTTATGGTAGCCACAGGAAGGCCCCAATGCTGAAAGCAACTTGGATGAATCGCTTGCAGCTCAAAGAGTCTGGCCAGAAAGCACGTGTTCATGTGCAGCACAGTCCTGGTGTCTGGACAGTAAGTGCTCACAGAAGCCGAAGGGGCTCTCGGTGACCCACCTGAGCTATTTTTACCTTTAATTCCAAAGTATGGAACCGGTGTGAGATGTTTGCTGCTGCTGTTGTTGTGGCTGCAGCTGCTGCAGCTGCTATTAGCAAACACATACCAACTGTCACTGCTTTAAGCTTCAATTCTCATCTCACAACAGCTCTTGGAGGGAGCAGCGCTGAAGCCACCTCCTAGAGTCTAAGGGGCCATCTAGGCACTTAAATTTTGCTGAGCATAAATTTATTTCCTTGCTGTCTTTTTATTTCATTTCTTTGGAGACAGAGTGTTTATCCTACGCTGGCCTACTACAGCTGTGTAGCCTAGCCTCCTACATGAGTCTTCTAGGTGCCAGAATAACTAATAGACACACAGCGTTCTCCAGGCCTTAAACTTTCTGATTGCAATAACTCAGATAGCATCCTTCTAATGTAGCATGTTAGGTTGCCCCCTGAGACTGAAACTTATTCTCTAACGACTGGCACTGGTCTAGAACAGTCTCCATCCAAGAAGCTTTGGAGACACAAAGGCTTCATTCAGTGTTTGTTGAAAAGCGAACGCTGGGATTATTTTTAAGCTGTATGATCATGCAGATGAAATGACTAACCCAGAGTCTTGGGCCGGAATGCTGCCTATTATTCTTGTGATCCTGTCCCGATCCTAATCCCTTTTGGAATTCCCTTATTAGAATTCCTGTCTTAGACCAAGGCATGTGGTTATGAAGGATTTATGGGTGACAAACTTTGGTTTTCTGAGAGCATCTGCTATTTAGAAAATGCAGAATGCAGCTGGAGCCCAGCCTGGTAAATAAGTTGAGAAATCTGAATTTTTAATCTCATTCATATGTGATCAGAATTGAAGAGATTGGTTTTCTGATGCCTCTCACAAGCTGTGAGGGCGATCCCAGCCAGGCCTCCACAGGCGCTCTGTTGTGTGTTGCTAACAGTGGAAAATAAGCATGTAACCTAGAAAGGTAACTGCCTAACTGCCTTAAATAGAACTTTTTTTTTTTTAACTCTTTATTAAGAAATCTTACAGGGTCGGGTGATGTAACTCCTTTCGTAGCATGCATGTCTAACATTCACACCCCTGCACAAAACAGTCCTGGTAGCTCACACTTGTAATCTTAGCACTTGGGAGGTGAAGAGAGGAGGATCAGGAGTTCAAAGGGTGTTCACGACCAGCCTGGGGTACACTAGAACCTGTCTCAAACAAAGAAAACAAATCTTAAGAAGTTTTGTTTCTAAAAACCCCAAATTCCAAGTTGTTCTAATAGCACCTTCATGGTTAGTGCATGCTCAATATCTGGAGACCAGTGTGGCGAAGTTTGTCACATTGGTCACCTGGACCAGTAGCCCTGGTGGATATTTAAATTTGAGTTCATCACCATGATCTTTGGTCCTTCGGAGTAGGGTAATGTCAGTCCCTTGACTTTCTCATTGATTATATTCTTGCTGGACTTAAGTCCCAAGCCTCTGCCTTGCTTTAACTTCCTACACGCTGAGATGAGAATAGCTTGAAGCTGAGAAAAAAAAATGCTGATCTGCTCAAAAGAAAGAACCCAATAAGCCAGATAAACAAACCTCGGAATTTTAACCAAGGGACGATGGCCAAATAAGTGTTGCAGCCAGCCAAAATACCAACTATTTTATTTGAAATGGAACGAAATTTCAGTTTCTGCTGGGCTTGTCGGCACATTATTAGAATAATAAATTCGACCATTCATTAAAAAAGAAGAAAAGATGGAAGAGAACATTTTCACAGGTTCTTGTCAGCGTCAAAGGAGTCAGAAATGGCCATCAAACAGGCCACGAGTAGGAAAAAGAAGTGTGTGCTGTCAGGGCCAGTGAGGTGGCTCAGTGGGTAAAGGCTTGTTGCCAAATGTGACAACCTGACTGATCCCCGGGACCTACACAATGGAATGAGAGAACCAGCTCCTGCAAGCTGCCCTTCGACTTCCACACACGCTCTATGGCATGCACACACATAAATGAATAAATAAGTGAAAAATATCTCTATAGTCAGGTGACAGACAGTTTTAGGAGAACAACTACCTTCTGTGAGGCCCTTCCCAGAACAAGAGGGAAGCTAAAAAATAAATGAAT
>NW_004949180.1:813024-814559 GCF_000317375.1 Microtus ochrogaster
CTCAGTGATTATTACATTGGCCCCACTGTTGTGAGGTGGGAAGTTGAAACAATGAACCAGAGAGTTCAGACAAGAAGGTCAATGTAGACAGAGCTGCCCAGACACAAATAATAACACAGAAACTATATTAATTACAACACTGTTTGGTCAATATCTTAGTCATATTCCCAAATAACTTATATATGAAATTAACCCATTTCTATTAATCTGTGTATCAGCACAAGGCTGTGGCTTACTGGCATCTGTCTCCTTCAGCAGCTACATGACATCTCTCTAACTCTGCTTACTCTCTATATAGCTCATCCAACCTGGCTATATTCTGCCCTGCTATAGAGCAAATTAGCTTCTTTATTAACTTTATTAATGGTAATAAAACATATTCACAGCATATAGAGGGGAACCCCACATCATTTCCCCTTCTCTGTCTAAATAAAAAGGAAGGTTTTAACTTTAACATATACAGAACAGGTATCAAGCAATAATTACAGTTACAAAATTTCTATCTACTTTATCTTTTATCATGACTAAGGAAAACTATAATTATCATCATCTATTCTTCAACTCCATCAAAGACCCCAGAAGTATATAATATTACCTAAGTTAACAGGAAATGCATTGTAGGAAACTTCTAAAACTCTAGAATTTACAGAGATATCTCTCTGCCTGAACACTCACTCAAAGTTCTTCTGTAAAATTGTGGCATCCATCTTCAGCCTACTGGCCCATAGTATCTGGCAGACTTTTCCATGAAGCAGGAAATTTGAAAGACTGTTTCTCCTCTATTGGCAGTTTGTCAGTCACTTTCTTCTGTCTCCTACAGAATGTCTGGCAGACTTTTTCATGAAGCAGGAACCCTGAAGGACTCTCTCACCTTTAGGCAAGTTCAACAGTCATTTTTCTGTGGGTCCTGCATGCCCAGTTCATACAGCATATCATCAAGCAGTCCAAGCAAGATCAGTTTCTTGCCCAAATGGCTAACAAATTCCATAAGGAGCCTCTTCAATGTCCATCATCCTCTTGAAGTTACTGGTGCTGCCAGGAGCAGATGTGTCTCATTGTCATGAAAAGTCCTAAGTTCTTAAAACATTTTAATACCATATTCTGTTAGTCTTTGAGAATTCCTATCCATCTGAAATATATCTCTGTACATCTAGAAAACCTAACTAACATGACTACAAGCTTGACTATATAGATGACTATCTATTAACCTGCAGGGAGCCGGACAAGATCGCCATTATAAGATGGCGCCACATCCTGTCTTGTTGGTTATAAACAACTCCATATTTGGCTATGCCTTTGAGAACTACGTGTCCCCCACTTCCCGCATGCGCTGTGAATATGGGTCCCTGGGCCTATCTCGATGCAGTCTGGTGGCAGCTGATGGTGGCAGCCAATCATAGGGCGACCCGTGTGCCAATTCCCTATATAAGCAGCCGCCATTATGCCCCCGTCTCTCTCGCGTCTCTCCCTCTAGCGCCTCTCGTCTCTCTCTTCTCTCTCTCTCTCTCTCTCTCTCTCTCTCTCTCTCTCTCTCT
>NW_004949180.1:814949-831731 GCF_000317375.1 Microtus ochrogaster
GGGGTATCCTGTGTGGTAGGTCCATCTCAGCCAACAGTCCTGAAGCTGTCATAGATGTTGGACCATATGGGCCATTGATGTAGGTGATTTCATTAGGAGTCTTGTTTAAACCATATTAGCCAGTAAGGAATCCACAGCTCTTCATCATCTATGGAAACAAAAGCAGAACCTTTTTTCCAAAGCAACATATCCTTAGACCCAAATTTTGAAGTCAAGATACCATTAAAACATATATGTTGGTTTAGCTTGGCATCCCATACAATAAAATGTCTCTCTGTATTTAGCTCATTCACAGTCCAAAAATTCAAAGAAAATCTGGATAATATACACTATCCAGACTCTCTGTATATTTTTCATCTTTTCATGGCTTATTTTCTTTACTCCTTTAATCTATGACTGTCTGTACTCTGTCTCTTTAAGATTTTGTTTCATTTTTAAAACTATTTCTTTTTACAATTGTCTATACTCTTTTTCTTCTCTCTTTCAAGCCTATGTACATTTTTTTAAACACACTGTGATCCATTCAGAGTTTTTTTTTTAAAACCGAAACCGGCCTTAATGGGGTTCCGGAAACAATTTCCGAAAAAGAAGGCCCTTTTTTTTTTAATGCTAAGGAGGCATGGCTAGGACTAAGGCTTCTTTGCTTTTTGGCTCTGCCCAGACCAACATGGTGGAGGTCTGTTTATTGCCAGCTCTACAAGCTCTCTGCCCCAGCTCCAGGGACACAACAGGTCCATGTTGTCATCAATCAACCTGGAGCACTCTACTCACAAACCCCATTCAAATGCTTAGTATCCAAACCTCCTGAAAGAGCCAGAACCTTTTGTTCCAGCACAAACAGGAAACCCTTTCCTAAAGAACATACAACCTTTGCTGTCACTACTGAGTCAGGAAGATCCTCCCCTTAAAGGAGCCATGGTGCCTTTGATAGCTCCCAGGAAACAGAGCCCTTCTGAAAGAATGTGGTTACCAAGAAGCTGCACTAAACTCTGTTCTTTTGTGTCAAGAATTCCTTCCCAAGTTCTCTTAGGTTTTATGTGGATGTAGTTGTCCCACGTTGGTGTACCACTTTATAGACTGAGACTGTTCATTTGTTTCTGGGCTGCCCAGACCCAAATAATAACACAGAACTATATCAGTTACAATACTGTTTGCCCAATAGCTTAGGCGTCTGTCTAGCTAGCTGTTATATCCTCAATTAACCCATTTCTCTTAATCTGTATCACCACAAGGTTGTGGCCTGCTGGTAACAATTCTGGGGCATCTGTCTCCTTCAGTAGCTACATGGCATCTCTTTGATGCCACCTTCTCTCTATATATATTTGTGTTCAGATATCTCACCAGGCTTTACTCTGCAAAGCCATTGGCCAAAACAGCTTCTTTAATAACCAATGGCAATAAAACATATTCATAGCATACAGAGGGGAATCCCACATCAGGTAATTATAAAAAATGTTTTTAAAACATATTTTTATTATTAAAACAATATGTATATCAATCTTTGGATACATGAAGAAATTGTCAAGAAGAAAACAAAAATTACCCATATCACCACCATTCAGAAATAAACACGGTTAAAAGTTTGATGTATGTTCCCCTCTTCTGATTTAAATGCCTTATAGGCAAATATTTTGAGATAAAATTACGTATGTCATTTTATATTTTGATCTTTCCCTTTCATATATTATGAGTTGTTAAAAGATTATTTTTAGAAGTTGCTTGATAATTAACTATAGTCATAGAATTTTAAGTTATCATTGGGATTCCTACTGTTGAATGTGTAACTTTTTTTCCTAGTTAGACATGTCTATAATGAAAATATTTCTGGGTAATATTGTGTGCCCTGTTATTATGACTTATTTGTGTGTATTCTGAGAAATGGAATTCCTAGGCCAACTAGGAATTCTCTGTAACTGAATTACATCCCAGCTCAAAGCTCCCAGCTCCCTGCTCCACCTACAAGTCCTTCTTTTCCATCCTTTCTTCTATTCACCTCTGCTGGCCTCCTCTTCCCTCCTGTGCTGGCTTGTTTTATATCACCTTGACACAAACTAAAGTCATCTGAACGGGGGAGCCTTAACTGAGAAAATGCCTACGTAAGATCAGGCTGTAGGCAAGCCTGTAGAGCACCTTCTTAATTAGTGATTGATGGGGGAGAGCACAGCCCATTGTGGGCAGAGCCATCCCTGGGCTGGCGGTCTTGGGTTTTATATGAAAGCAGGCTGAGCAAACCAGGACTAGAAAGTTGATGGAGGAAGGTATTCATTTAAACACTGCCTTGGCCCATTTTGATAGGCCATCCCTTAGGTGGGTGGAGTAAACAGAACAGAATGCTGGGAGGAAGAGGAAGTGAGCTCAGAGGCCATACTCCCCTCTTCCGGGCAGACATGATGAAACTCCGACCCAGGATGGACGTAGGCTAGAATCTTCCTGGTAAGTGCACCTTGGGGTGCTACACACATTATTAGAAATGGGCTAGTCCAGGTGCGAGAGTTAACCAAGAAGAGGCTAGATATAATGGGCCAAGCAGTGTTTAAATGAATACAATTTGTATGTTGTTATTTCGGGGCATAAGCTAGCCAAGCGGCCAGGAGCCGGGCTGTGGGAAGAGGCCCGCAGCTCATACAACAGACAGTCAGTAAGCAGTACCCCTCCATGTCTTCTGAATCATCTCCTGCTTCCAGGTCCCTGCCCTGACTTCCTGTGATGATGAACTGTGATGTGGAGGCATAAGCCAAATAAACCCTTTCCTCTCCAACTTGCTTTAGGTCATGGTGTCTCATTACCTCCCTTTCTCTTTCCTCTGCTCCTCTTGCCTGTCTCACTACATAATCCTGACTAGCCTGGGACTCACTAAGCTGCAAAGCAAGCTGCCTCAGCCCTCTTGTTCACCTTCCTGAGCACCGGCATTACAGGTGTGATCCACCATGCCCATCTACATAATTTGAATAGATTTTGGGTTAAAAAAAGTGATTCCCTTATTGTCATGTTGAAAAAGACTGTAACAATGATCTCTCCTCACCTGACTCTTTGGATTGTTAGTCACCATATGTTGGGAAACACATGTCAAACCAATCGGGATATACAGGATACCCAAGGATGGATGCCTTGTTGCTAAATCATCACCTCTTGGAGGGAACAGGGTAGAACTTGTTAAGAGTTTCAAATGTTGTGAATACCATTTGACAACACCCTCATTCTCCTAGGTACCTTGATGAGCTGTACAGCAGAGCAAGACTGGGTGACTTGTTACCCAGAGAGCTCAAGGACGTAATAGTCCACCGGGACTCCTCTAGCTAGGGTTGCCTCGTACAGATAGATCACATTGGTTAGACCTAATGCTCAGATAGAAGTCCCAAAATACTACTGGAGCATCAGGCCTGTGGCTCACTGGTAGAGTGCTAATGTAGTATGCACAAGCCCTGGGTTCGATTCCCTGCACTGGGAAAGAAAAAAAGTTGATGTTGGAGATCAAGAGAATCTGCAAAGGAAAAGAAAAGAAGCCAGAGATAAAGGTAGGAATTGAAGGAGATAAAAGACATTAGCATGACTTGGGAAAGGCAGAGGACAAAGAGGAATGATGGAGCATTCAGTGACCACTGAATTTGGATTTCCCAAAGGCACATTTCAAGCTTCATGAGACACTCCTGCTAGCAGTAGTTCCCTTTCACACAGACTTGCTGAAATGAGTGTCTTTTTCTCATGAACAAATCATCCTAGAGGAACAACAGGATGGGTAGAGATTGGTTGTCCCACCAGGGCCAATCTCTTCAGCTTTTATGGCTGGGAACATGTCAATACATCTTTTTACAGTCTTCAAAAACCAATTATGTTTATGATTATAATTATCCTTGGGGGTGGGGCATTGCACAGCTCAGTGCACACTGCAGGGTTGGAAGCCAGAGGATTACTTTGTGAAGTTGGCTCTCTCCTTCTGCCTTTTCCTGGGTTCTGGTCATTGAGGTCCAGTCTAGAAAGAATGCCTTTACCCGCTGAATCATCTCACCAGCCCTCAGTCCTTTACTTTTTTTTCTTAGTAGGAGGAAATTAAAACAAAAACATGTGACCACTGACTGTACCTCATTCGTAAATGCTGTGGAGTTTTTTTTTCCCCTCCTATAGATAGATCATACTGGTCAGATCACATGCTGACTTACACATTTGTTCCCAACCAGTTGAGATTTTTAAAACACCCAAAACAATGAAACCAAAAAAAAGGAGCTGCTTGCTCTTCTTGGCTTATACTAACAAAAATAACCAAGAAAACCTGGCTTCACTATAGTTCAAACAGTAATATTAACTGTTTCCGCTCCTCTGGGAGGAATAGAGTTGTGAAAAGCTATACACCGACTTGGCCCACTTTCATATTGGATGTGTGTGTGTGTGTGTGTGTGTGTGTGTGTGTGTGGTGTGCAAAATAGCTGTGTTCCATGATCTAAGGAGCCATGGTGAGAGCAAAACTCCTCTGTCTCCTGAGGAGGTCTCCATGTATGCAGGAGCATGTACCTGGGATGGGCCAGAGACATCTGAGGGATGTCAGCCCCTGTACCTTGCCACCAAGATCTTGCCTATATGGAGCTACAGTAAGACTGGGAAAACATAATATAAACTTGGAGGTCCCTATTGTTTTTGTTTGTTTGTTTGTTTTTATTTTTGCAGTACTTCCCCCTTAACAATGTCTATAGTTTTAGTTGACCACTGCTCCTTAGAATATTTCAAAAATTGGGCTGGAGAGATGGCTCAGCCGTTAAAGGCTAGGCTCACAACCATAAATATAAAGAATATTTCAAAAATAAGTGTTTGTGATTTTCCTTTTGGAGGAAGGGGTCTCATGCAGCCCAAGTTGACCCCAAAATTGCGGCCAAGTTGAGGATGACATTGAACTTATGGCCCTCCTGCCTTTACCTCCTCAGTGCTGAGATCACAGGGACATACCACCCCGCCCAGTTTGGGGTAGTGCTGAGGATGAAACCCAGTGCTTTGAACATGCTAGGTTAGCACTCTGCCAACTGAGTCCCAGCCCCAGACAACTCTTGAGCTTTAAATAGCAAAGCCTGCATAGTTGGGAAATCTTGTTCCTTACTGTCTAGAACATGACATGTCATTTTTGTCCCACGTATCCACACAGTACATACTACTCACCTGTCATTCACTCAGTAATTGTCTTGCTGAGCAAACTGAGTGCAATGATGTGCAGGGTTTGGCACTATCCAGTTTCAAGAATTCCTGGAGGTCTTGGCATGTATCCTCTGTGGATGGGGTAGGTAACTACATTTTTGAATGATGTCATAGACAATGATAGGATGGTGTGATTTATTGGAAAAAAGCCTTAAGACACAGACAAGGGTGTAAGGAGAAGCCTTTGCTTCGACCTCTTTACCTTCTCCCGGGGTTGGCTTGGTGTGGTGTCTTCGTTCTCACTGCCTGGGAAGAGACTCAGAAATGGAGATTTGTGTTGCTGGAGATTCACTGGGGAATGTTCTTGAACAACATCAAGTAAAGGAGCCAATGAAGCACAGCTGAGAATAGGAGACACTAAGCCGAGATCCTGTTGCTAGCAAGGTCCCAGCTGTTCGCGCAGGGCTCTGAGGCTTGGGTGGCTCTTCAGCTATCGTGGACTAACTCAGAGGGAGTAAGTGCTTTCCTGTCCACATCACTGGCTAGTTATCGGATGATGGCTAGTCCTGTAGAGATGAGGAAAACCTGGGCAAGGGAATTTCCTTTCAATGGGGTCTTTCCTCAAGGAAGTCCAGCGACAGCCAGCATATCTGATAACAGAAGAATTAATGAATGTCTTTGGCCTCAAGGAGGACCAGGCCTGGGCATTGAAGTATTTACTGCCCCATCTCTTGCACCTCTTGTATCTAACCTGTTGTGTTCCTTCAACTGAAAAGTGCATTCTTAATTCTGCTCGGGCTTAATTCTTTGCTGAATTCACAAAAAGCAGGTAACTGGAAAAACTACTACTCCTCCCCAACAGCTAGCCCAGAGGCATCAACAAAGTCTTTCTTAGAGTCATTTGTAAGTTCCTGCCTCCATTGCTAAAACCTGTCCTGGTATAGGCAACTTATCTGGAAGACTGACCAGACCTCAGTCTTGAGGGATCTGAGCCCCTCACTCCGAGGTTCTCTTCAGGCTGCGGCATCTGTGTTTGCTCATGTACCACTGAAATAATTGGGCAGCAGAAGTGAAAAGAAACACACTGGTGTGACAGTTGGGTGCTAAAATTATCCATTCATCTTTCATTGTAGTGTTTGGATGATTTGGGTCAGTTTATCCATTGGTAGTAACTTACCATCCAAGATAATGGCTTTTTCTTTGTCTGCTGGTCTCGGGGCATGGGGCTCTTAAGATAATGGAGTGGCAATGATTTAAATTTTAATGAGTGTCTCTCAGTGGAAGCAGTATTGTTCTGGAGACTATGACCTCCAAGCCACAGAGCCTAAAGTTTCAGGGATGGGATTTTCCAATTTATCAAGCAGGAATTTTAGCATGGTGTCTGTTTCTGCTCCCACTTCCTGTTTCTTGGAGCTGTGTCATCACAGACTACATTGGAGCACAGCACAATAGGCTTATGAGGTGTATAATAGTTGGAGAACAGTGTTCCATTCCTGCAGGCTATCTTTGAGCTAACATCTTGGATGTCCCTTTAAATAGCTGTTAGCACAACTTCATCAGGCTGGAAAGTTCTAGATGATCTATAGATCAGGGAGTCTCGTGGTCTTGCACCTACTGTTGCAACTCTTTAGTATCTACAACATAAATTTATGTTATATTGTGTTGTATAAAATCCCTGTTATTTTAATGTTTTGAACCTATAAGATAGTTCTATAGATTAATTTAATAAAGCCTTTTCTTTAGCTGGGCATTGTGGCACATACCTTTAATCCCAGTATTTGGGAGGCAGAAGCAGGTGAATCTTTGATTTCTTGGCCAGCCTGGTTTATAGAACAAGCTCCAGGACAGTTGTGTCCATGACAATCACATCTACACAGAGGAACCCTGTCTTGGAACCCCACTCCAAATAAATAAATAGATAAATAAATCCTTTTCGTCTAGTAAAATTTCCATTTAGTTGGTAGCTCTCCCATTTGTCTAGTTGCCTAGACCAAATCACAGAGTCATTTTTTTCTCTTCTTTTTCTCCATATCCAATTTGTCAACAAATTCTATCCAATCTATCTTCAGAAATGTGTGGAGACATTTGTGTCTCCTCTGTTGTGACCACTCTATGCCATCTTTTCACTTGGGTTTTTACCTATTCTTCTACCTTTTTTCTTCTCCTTCACTGACCTACTTTCCACCCATCAACAAAAGATCTTACAAAACATGAGTTTGGTCGTGTCTCCCTCTGTGCAAAATCTCTCAATGTCTTCTACAATGGTCAATTTTAAGTGTCAACTTGTTACAATCTAGAATTACCTTGGAAGAGAGTCTTAACTGAGGAGTATTTAGACCGAGTTGACATATGGGCTTATCTGTGGGGAATTGTCTTGATTATTGATATAAGAAAGACCCAGCCCATTGTGGGTGGCACCATTCCCTAGCGTAGGGGCCCTGAAATATAAAGAACAAAGGAAAGCTAGACAGGATTCATTCTTTCCTCTCTGCTCTTGACTGTGGATGTGGTGTGACCAGCTATCATAAACTCTTGCCACTGTGACTGTCACACATGATGGATTGTAACTGGAATTTTAAGCTAAATAAACCCTGTCCTCCTCTGAGTGACTTATGGTCAGGTTATTACAGCAATAGAAATAGAATGAGAAGAGCCTCCCGTGTCACTGCTAATGAACGGCAGAATCTTTGTATCAAACCTTGCACAAATTGGCCCTCTTACCTATGCACCCTTCTAGTTTGCTCTTCTGCACATAGTTCTTTTTCCTTCCGTCCTGGACTTCTTGGTGTTCGCTGGAAACAATGGAATGGGTTGGGAATTTAGCTCAATGGAAAAATGCTCACCTAGCAAGTGCAAGACCCTGGTTGGGTCATGAGATCTGAGAAAGGTTGGGCATGCCTGTAATCCCAGCACTTGGGGGGCAGAGGAAGGTGGATATTTTTGAGTTTGGGGCCAGCCTGGTCTACAGAGAGAGTTCCAGGACTGTCATGGCTGCTACAAAGAGAAATCTTGGCAAAAAAAGAAAAACAAAAAACAAACCAAAACAAGATGAATAAGAAGGAAGAGGAGGGGGAGAAGAAGAAAAAGATCTGAGAAAGAAAAAGGTAAAAAAACAAAACAACAACAACAAAAACAAAAACACCTCTAAGGGTTCTGCTTCAGAGCCCTTGCAAGGTTCAGTTTACCTCAATATCCACGTGGCATCTCTTATCTCATTTAAATGTCGCCTTTCCTCCCAATTCTGAGCACCTCCTGTTCTTTCCAATATCACCACAGTGCTTTGCCACATCAAACAGTGTAAGGAATGACTTGCTTATCTCTCCCACCTCTATCTAGCATGTAAGCTCAAGGAAAGCAGAGAATTTTTGCCATTTGTATTTGTTCCTAAAGAAACTAAAATGAAGTGTGGTGGCCAGAAGGACAACGGGGGTAATTTATTAATGATAGTGATGGTAAAAATGACCAACGTGTAGCCAAGGATAGCTATGAATGTGGCCCAAAACAAAATCATAAATCTACTTAAGATGTTATAAGATTTGGTGGTGGGCAGGGGGTGGTGGGTAGCTTGATTGTGCACCTCAATTCAATGTGAACTTTGGGGAAGACAACGTGAGGCTGCAATGTCAAAAGGCTGGACAAGTAAGTCAACCTATTGTCTTTCAGGGGCCTAAGCAATCAATATGCTGCCTCTATTCCCGGGGGGATTTGTTAACTGGAATGAGTGAATTTGCAATGGCTTTGTCATCAGTGTAGATCTTAGCCATTTCCCTCAGGGTCAGACCCTGGATTTCATCTGTTCCCATTATGAATAACGCATCCTTAAGCATCCTTAGGAAAACAAACATTTTGAAAGTTATGAAAGTTAATGAAAGTCATATTTCTCAAAAGACAAAAGTGAACTGAATAATTTAATCAACTAATAAACAACTTCATTGTTTAGATAATCTCAGGCTACAAAGTTTGCAGCAAATAAACCAATGGGGAGAAACAGCAAACCAGTTTCCTTACAGCCTGGCATGGTGACACTGACTAGGGATCCTGGCACTTGGAAGGTGGGAGGAGAAGATCAGAAGATTAAGGTTGCCTTGGTGATGTGTCAAATTAGGGGCCAGTCTGAATGCTGCTCTTTTTAAAAGAATGAATAAAAAAGTAGGTGCATTAAGAAATTTTCTTCCCAAAATGTGGGTATGATGTTTGTGGGAAGGCATGTTGAAATACTTAAGAAAAAAAAAAAAAACCTTTTTAAGAGGAAATCTTTTATCTTCCTCCTGTGCACAGTTCATCCTCATGACTGTCCCTTAGTTACTGTCTTGGCAATGAATGGGATTCCTTATTTAACTTTGACCCCTCCTTAATCCCCTCCTCCATCACAAGCAGTCAGCACCGAGTCTGAATTCCATCCCTTATCACCCCCTCTATTTTTTAAATTTTTTTTCTCGATTCCTTCCATGGTTAGGCCTCACCTTGGCTGGATTCCTAAGAAAAGAAGATAAAAGAATCATTCCCCAAACTCTAGACCCAAGAGCAGTGGTTCTCAACCTGTGGGTTGCGACCTCTTTGGGGGTCCAATGGCCCTTTCACAGGGGTTACCTAAGACCATCCTGTGTACATTATGATTCATAACTCTAGCAAAATTACAGTTATGATGTTGTAATGACATTAATTTTATGATTGGGGGGGGTCACCACAACACGAGGAACTGTATTAAAGAGTCACAACATCAGGAAGGTTGGGAACCAATGTCGTGGAAGGAGTCTGGCTTCTTACAGAGTGACACCCATGTCACAGTTGGCTCTCTAGCCAATCAGTGGCAGGTACTGTGATAGGGCTTAAACTCATGGTGCTTATACAAATTTGTTTATGAACGCTTGTGGGATGTTTGTGTTCCCACAAAGGAAATATTAAGATTCAGTTTAGAGAGCCCCATGTCTTAGGTTGGCAGGTTAGGACAATACTTTCTTGCATTCAGGCCATCGCTGTCACAGGTGACAGCACCTGCATCCCTCTCTGTGATGTCTACACTAGGTCGACAGCAGCAGTGGTGTTTGAACCATCCTGGGCTGAGACTAGAGGGCATGGAAGTGCTTCTGATTTACAAGCTGCATTTGTCGGAAACTGTTGGGAACTCCCTCCCTCATCGCTTCAAGATGTTTGCAAGCTCTTCTCATTTTCAGTACTCCATAGTCTAGTAATAATTCTTGTCTTCCTCATCTCCCAGCCAAATCCCCAGTACTTTTCTGACTTCAGGTTTCACATCATGGATCCCCCTCCTGGATCAGCCTTGTGTGCACTAAGGATTATAGAAAGGATAGAGCAGACGAAATGAATCATTACAGAGTGCGGAATTTCATGAACTGAAGGACATCGGAAGTGTTGCAATCTGGGTGGAGCAGGAATGGGGGTGTGAGTATGCAGAAAAAAAATGTTATTGAAATAGTTCAGTGCTCGATTGGGTAAGCAGAGTCCAAGGTTAACCCAGGACTCTGCCGGTTGGCCTGAGGCTCATATAGTGGCATGTAGACCACCGTGGCAGGTCTGATGGCAAACACTCTGAATAGATTCTACCTGGATTGCTGTGCTCACCCAGTGATACTTTGCTGGCCAACAATGGCTATGTGTGCCATTCTGAGAGAGGGTAAAGGTGATTGCAATAGCCATATTGTCATGTAAGATGTGTATTTTAAGGGTTGTGTAAATATAGAAGTGCTGACATTATCATACTGTGTTTGGATATGTTTCTTCTATCTTTTGGTTACATGACATTAAAATAGTGTGTGTGTGTGTGTGTGTGTGTGTGTGTGTGTGTGTGTGTGTATTCTGGTTTTTCGAGACAGGGTTTCTCTGTGTAGCTTTGGAGCATGACCTGGGAGTTGCTCTGTAGACTAGACTGGCCTCGAACTCACAGAGCTCCACTTGCCTGCTGGAATTAAAGGTGTACATACACCACCACCACTCAGCTCATTCTGCTATATTGGAAAGTCTTGTTAGCTGAGTCAACATCAGGAGATAACGACTTTCATCAGCGTGTTGACTATACTTGGTGGGCATTTGGAGTCTTTGACACATTCAGATGTGTTAAGCATATAACTGTAGAGTAAATATCTAAGGAAAATTTATTGTTACTTAACAGAGAAGAATTTAGTCTTTTATGAATTAATTTAAATATTATTACAGAGTATGAAAATGATACTTCTTACACATAGATAATTATTGTATTCTTAAACATGCAAAGAAACAAAGAGTTGCAAAGGATTTCAGCACTGATAATTGATACTCTTAGTTTATAGTGTTCATGAATTGAATGCTAATTCCAAGCCTTGTCATGGTAATGCCTTCCTAGGAACAAAGACCTTTAGAAATAAAATCAAGTTCTAGAGTTTTGTTCTCTGGGGCCTAGAGAAAAAGCTTGGGGGCAAAGCTTAGTTATGTTAACTCTTAAATCTCCCTCCACTACCCAGCTCAACACAGTCTTTCTGCTATTCCTGTAGAAGCATGCCTGTGGTCACCTTTTGTGCCTCTTTAAGGCAGTGGTTCTCAACCTGTAGGTTGTGACCCCCTTGGGTCAAACAACCCTTCCACAGGTATCACCTAAGACCATCAGAAAACACAGATACTTACTATATTCACTGCTGGAGGAGCTCCTTCCGCTCCTTCAGCCAATAGCTGCTGAGATACCAGCCCACTGGGGCGTGGTCTCTCTCTCTTTAAAAAGCAGCGGCAGCCCTCTGCTCATTTTCTTGCTCCAGCGACTAGACTCCTTTCCTGGCTTTTGTGTAGGATGGTGTTCTTTAAGTTTTTTCCCCTCAAATAAATAACCCTTTGAATCCAAACTGGTGTGGGATTGTTTTGTGCATTATCTGGCACCCGAGTGGGGCTCGAACCCACGACCCTGAGATTAAGAGTCTCGCTCTATGATTGAGCTAGCCTGGCGGCAGAATGCAGCCTGCCTGCTCCTCCTCCTGGCTAGCTTAGCCCCTGAAATAACCACACAGAAAGTGTATTAATTAAATTGCTGCCTAGCCCATTATTTCTAGCCTCTTATTGGCTAACTCTTACATCTTGATTTAACCCATTTCTAATAATCTGTGTTCACCACAAGGTCGTGGCTTACCGGGAAACATTCAGCATGTCTAACCTGGCAGCTAGCTCCATGGCAGCTCTCACAGCCTGCCTTCTTCCCAGCATCCTGTACTGTCTATTCTGCCCACTTAAGGGCTGCCCTACCAAAAGGCCAAGGCAGCTTCTTTATTCAACCAATGAAAACAACACATAGAAGACCCTCCTACACCAATTCACAGTAGGAAAATTACAGTTTTGAAGTAGCAATGAAAACAATTTTATGATTGGGATCACCACACATGAGGACCTTTATTAAAGGGTCACAGCATTAGGAAGATTGAGCACCACTACTTTAGGGACTGACAGTGGAGGGCAGATTCATTTTGAGTTTACTGTTCCCTGCAGGCTTTCCGAATGATTTTTTTGTGTGACTATTTTTATTTCTTGTCTAACCATTTTACCCTTTTTATTTGCATCTGAGGCTTTCTCATCTTTTAAGTATTCCAGACAGCAATTCTGTTGTTCAGAACTGGACATGCTTCATAAGAAGACATCCAGGGGACTGGGAATATGGCTCAGGGTCAAGCAAAAGGACCTGAGTTTGGATACCCGGAATCCACATACAGCTGGACACAGTGGCATACAGCCGTGAGTCCAGAGCCCATGTGGTGAGAAGGGAAGCAGAGGGAGGAAGAATCCCAGAAGCTGGAGGGCCATCCAGACTGGAGTGCCCAGCGTGGAAACCAGAGAGAGCCTGCCTCAGCCAAGGTGTGACGTGAGAACAAACACCAGAGGTGATCTTTTGACCTCCACATGTGTACCGTATATATACATATGCATGCACTTGTGCACGTGCACACACACACACACACACACACACACACACACACACACACACTGCACACACATGTCAAAGATTATAGAACCAGATGTCCAAAAGTGAGTTTATGTCTACCAGGGATGTGTATCAGGAAACCATCTAGGGGAGGCAGTTGTTTCCTCAGTGGGGTGTATTGATCTTTGCCCTTGTCTAACTCAACCCTCACTTTTTCAAAATTCTCACTTCCTCGGGACTGCTCAAAATCATTTATCAGTGACTTACCATTCTGCAGTATTCTGGAAGCTCATCCACTTCGCTGTAGCTGTTTCCAATTCTATCTGTCATTTATGCACTTCAGCATAGATGGAAATTCAAGTTGTTTTCGACCTCTTTACTTATTATGAACAATTGTTTATATCCATTTCCTGGCTACACGTGAAAGCATTTTGCTGGGCAGAATTGATGAGTCAACCTAGCAGGCAATGTCTAAGGTCTTACAGACTTCGGCTGTACCCCACTGAAGCAGGCATCCTGATGGACACTGGATACTGCCGAGAATTGGACCGTCTGCCAGGCATGTGGCTCTTAAACCATGTACCACTTACATTTGCATTTCTCTGCTTACAAATGAGTTGAGTATCTTTTAATATTTATTACTAATCAGCTTTCTTCCTTTGTGGAACATTTATATTTTCCTCACTGGGTTATTTATTATTTCTAGTAGCACATATGAAGATGTTTATGTATCATATCTATGTGTTGATTCATAGACATCCCTAATAATTTTGTCATCCTGAACCCTTGCCAGCTTTGTGTATGGCAGGTGTCTTGCCCCACTTGATGGCATATGATTTTCATCGTTTATTATATCTGTGTATGTGTGCAGGGCTGTGTATATGTGTGTGGTATATGCGTGTTTGTGTAGGTGTGTGGTTGTGTGTGGAAACCAGAGGTTGGGTTTCTCAATTGCTCTCCACCCTGACTTTTGAGAAAGAGTCTCTCTCTGACCCGGAACTCACTAATTTGGCTGCCCAGCAAACCCCAAGAATTCTCCTCTATGCCTTCCCAGCGCCGGGATTATTTTAATTGCTACAGCCTCATGTGAGGCCCTGATAGGGGAAGTCCCTTGACTTCTTTGTTTTCTTCAAGAATATTGTAATGACTCTGCCCTTTCATATGAATTTCAGAATTAGACCAATGTCCAGGAAAAATCATTTTGGGAATAAACATAATCAGTCTTTGAATCTGCTACACAGGAACTGCTGCCATTGCAAAACTGAACTTTCTGACCTATGAAGTTAATATGTTCTTTCATTTGTTTAGTTTTTTTCTTAAGATTCATGTATATATTTGGGGTGAGCATGCACTTGCCAGGGCACATATGTGGAGGTCAGGGGAGAGCCTTAAGTGTCAGTTGTGACCTTTCACCTTGTTTGAGATGGCCTTTTATTCTTTTCTCCAGACTAGCTGACTGGTGAGCTTCTGGGGACCCCACCCCCCGTCTCTGCACTCCACTTTGTAGCAGGAGCACTGGGGTGACAGATATGCACCCTTGCATCCAGTTTTCCCTGGGTTCTGGGGATCTGAACCCTGATGTGCAAACATGCACAGGACAATGCTTTACCCACTGAACCATCTTCATAGCCTTTTTTTTTTGTTAATACCTTTCATCACACTAAGTTATATTACTGTACTGTCTTGAATTTCATTGGATGATTTTAATGGATCTATTAAGATGATCAATCCCTTCCTTTCATGTGTTATGTTCATTACATGAATAGATTTTCTGAGTTCTCACTAATACTAAACTTGCATCTTAACTAAAACAAAAGTTCACACATAGAACTATAGTTGACAAGACTCAGTTTGCTAAAACTTCGGTTTTGCTTCTATTTTTATGCATTTGTTTTCTAATTTTGGATAAAAGCAAGTATAATTTGGTAAAATATACCATTTCCTGTCTGCAAGTTTGGTTAAATCTGAGACTATTCATTCCTGAGTGTGAGGAGTGTGTCCCTCCAGGACCTCTTAATATTGTAGGAAGGTTTTTAAATTCCAACTTAATATTTTAACAGTTACCAAATTGTAGTGAAAAGGAAGGCTGCTCATCTGTTGCCAGCTGCTCAGACCCAAAATAAAAACTCAAAAACTATATTATTTGCAATACTGTTTGGCCAACAACTTAACTTTATTTCTGGCTAACTATTACATCTTAAATAAACCCATTTCTATTATTTTATATTTTACCATGAGGTTCGAGGCCTACCAGCAAGGTTCCAGCTGGCAGCTGTCATCTTTCCCCTCTGGCGGCTCCATTGCTTCTTTCTGACTCTGCCTTCTTTTTCCCAGCATTCAGTTTAGTTCCCCCCCACACACACACTAGCTCTACTCTGCCCTATTACAGGCCAAAAGCAGTTTCTTTATTCATTAACCAATAAAAGCAACACATAGCTAGAAGAACTTACCATATGGCCAAATCATTCATATTTTGCCATTATTGCCTGAAGCATCTTTTGGTATTTCTATTTTTGAAGAAATTTTCTATTTCATTTAAAATATCAAATATAGTTTTATTAATCTACTCACTTTATTATAAACATACTTATAGCTTCTCTATCCATGATTTTACATTTTAGACTTAATATTTGTTGTTTTTAACCTTTGTCCCCTTTTCTCCATCTCTTTTGCAAGACATTTTTCTATTTTTTGGTGTTTATAAAGATACAGTTTTCATATCTTGATTTTCTTTGTAATGTTTATTTTAACTAGCTTCAAAATTTCTGTTCTTGCTATTTTTGTTCTTTTTACCCCCTTGGGTTGATTGTGCTGTTTTCCAAAATTAGCCTATGAAGCTGACTGTTGAGTTCAAAAATTTAAAACAATTACTAAAAGCAATATAATGGTGTATAAATTTCCTTCTCTGTACTGCTCTCGCCCCATTCGTGTGGAATTTATAGGTTCTCCTTTTAGTTTTTCAGCATCCCTCTAGAAATCTTAGCATGCAGCTTTAATTGCAGGTCGAATTTAGCCAAGCTGTGCCTTTTTTGAAAAATGCCATTTTATCTATTTGCCTTATGCACAGTTTCCTCTGGGCCCACTCCCATGCTGTTATCACCCAGTGTTTCATTGTATCTCAGCTTAATGTTTAGTTCCCGCAGCTCTAACAGGCAAGTTTGACTCTCCAGTCCATTCTTTCTGAGTTCCAAGACTGTCCCCTGACCTACCTTGGCTTTCAGAGCCCTCCAGGGTATGGGCCTCAGTCTGGCCCTGACTTAGAGGGCGTCAAAACCATCCAAACATTCATATTCAAGAAGCTCTCACTTTTTCTGAGAACTGTTTGCCTCAGACAAATTTCCCCTCTCTAGAGATGATCAAACAGTGGCCACTCTCTTACCCTTTTCCTGTTTTCATACCTGGTGTGTACTGTTTTCTCTCTAAGGAAAAAACTCTAGGGGAATTTTCTAGTACCCCCAAAACCTGCTTTTAAAAACAAAGGTCATGAAATGTTTCCCCTCTTACTAAATTCCAGGAATTTGTGTTGGTTCCCCTTTCCTGTCCCTGAGGCCAAAGTCTAGGGGCTTTATTGGCAAGTTAATTCCTTTGAGAGTCAAAAGGTTTGTGAAATTTGAAAACAAAGAACCCAGAACAAGAGGGGAAGCTGGCTTGACTTGTCAGAAGGTACACTGTGCATGTCCTGATAAAACCTGTCAGGGAAATCTTTTAAGACAACACACTCTAATCTGGCAAGCACAACACACACACACACACACACACACACACACACA
>NW_004949180.1:831831-838629 GCF_000317375.1 Microtus ochrogaster
ATTGAAGATAAGAGAGAAATGTAATTTGTCATTCAAAAAATGAGAAAGTCTACAACAGCCACTGGAAAATGAAAGTAATTTAATTGTCACCAAAATGCTGCTGGAAGAGGAGAAGTAGTTGGTTCTGACTTGGGGAAAGGGAGGGACTTGATGTACGAAAGAGAAACCAATAAACCCGTACCCAGATTCAAAGGAGTCTCTCCACACATTCCCACCACAACACATTAGGCTCTTGATTTCAGAATCTCAAAGCTTATTATACACCACATTCGTAAAAGAGGTAGTAGAGGAAGGCTGGCCTGGGACAACATGAAGACAAAGAAAATACCTTCCCTAGTTAAGACAGGACCACAGGACAACTGGGCTCCCGATGTGGAAGCCGTAGTGGGGACAATGACAGATCTTTAGAAGATGTATCCCCCAAACCAAGCTCACTTCTGACTTAGGAACTGGAAGAGGGGTAGTTCCTGTGAGGACAGGGAAAATTTTGTTTGCAAAATCTGTACTCAGGATGATGGTTTTGGTTTTTCAGAATCAGTGAAATGGGTTTTCCTAAGACAGGCAATCACGTCTTTGTTTGATAGTGGGGAAAGCCCTTCCACAAATATGCAAAACTGAGAGCTTCTTTTGTTCTGCTTGAGCGGCCCCTTTTGTGTTGTACCCTTGCATCTCATCCTCTGGGCAGGTGTGCTGGTGGGAGACTTTGCTTCATTTCGGACTGTCTTTTTTTTTCTTCTGATGCGATCACTGTCTGGCCTGCGTGTGTGCATGTGCACCGTGTGCATGCCTGGTGCCCATGGGGGTCAGAAGAGAGCTTTGAATCCCCTGGCACCAGAGTTACAAATGCTTGTGAGCCCCCTTGTGGATGCTGGGAATCAAACCTGGGTCCTCTGGAAGAGTAGCCAATGCTCTTAACTACCGAGCCATCTCTCCAGCTCCATCTCTGGAGTGTCTTAAATTTCACTTTTCCTTTTTTAATATTTTCATTTTTTATTATGTGTATATATGTGTGTTTATGTATATACGTGCGTGTGTGTCTCTGAGTGTGTGTTTATACATGCGAGTCAGAGTCCAAGAAGACCCAGAGAGGGTGTAAGAGCCCCTGGAACTGGACTTGCAGACAGTTGTGAGGCCCTGAAGTGGGGCTGGGAATGGAGCTCTGGTCTTCTGCCCTTGCCCACTGAGCCGTCTCTCCGTCAAGTTGTCCTTTCTCTCTGCACAGGACCTGCTTCATTCGCCCTTCTGGAAGAATTTGGCCAATACTGTCATGTTTGCGATATTGCATATAGAATCTGTCAAATGGGCGTTTGGGGTGTGTTTTCTAAACCTTTTTATGCTCTATTTAGATTCAGTTTCTCCCTTCCCCATCTCACTGTGTAGCCCAGGCTAGCTTCGCATTTCCCATTTACCATATCTCCTGGTCTGGCTTCAAACTTCTGATCCTCCTGCCTCAGCTCCCAGGAGCTGGTTGTACAAATATGAGCTACATTCCTCACCGAGATCTCACTTTTTCTTAAGATTGAAGTCTGTTGTGTTTTTAAATTTTTCCGTTTTTAACAGAATAGTTCATGTTTAACTTGTACCATATCCATGTAGGTAATGTTTTGAGAGAAGACACTTTGCTCGTTTAGAATGAATGTGAGTCCTTGTTTTTAAATTTTGTACTTAGATATGTTCACTTGAGTTCTTATTTTAAGTTATATTAATATTTTCCCAGTGCAGCTATATAACATGTATTTTTACGTTTGGTTGGTTCTCACAATAGTCCCACACATTTACTGCCAAGGTTTCTGTATTATAGATGAAGAACCCCAGCATGGAGCATTTCCTCAAATCACATACTCAGTTCGCTGCTCCCAGCCTCATGCCCTTCCGCCCTGGCTCAGTACTCTAGCCGAGCTCTGTTCTAATGACTCCACACAGATCTGTTCTAATGACTCCACACAGATGAGAGGAGAATTTAGCCTGATTCCCAAGTTCATTCACATGGAGAGGGTGCACTGACTTCTACCAGTTATAGCAATATTGTACAAAACCAAACATGCCCGACACGAGAGGACTGGTATTGTATACTTCTGCTTTTGTGAGGTGCCTTCAAGAATAGAGCGGTGATCGACAACAGCTAAGAGAAGAGGAAAGTGGGTGCCTTTAATCCCAGCACTCGGGAGGCAGAGGCAGGTGGATCTCTGTGAGTTCGAGACCAGCCTGGTCTATAGAGCTAGTTCCAGGACAGGCTCCAAAGCCACAGAGAAACCCTGTCTCGAAAAAAACTAAAAAAAAAAAAAAGAGGAAAGTGGGGAGCTAAGTAAGGGGTTCAGAGTTTCAAGCTGGGATGTAGATGCATGACGGCAACACCTACACCACACACAGATACACCCAATGCTGCTGAGTGTACCCCTAGCAATAGTAAATGTTATCTTGCACATATTTTCTCACAATTTGAAAAGCATGAGGGGTCTCTTCAGTAGGCCAGCAGGGTGGTGACTACAGAACATCCATTTGTCACTGGAAGTTTCCAGTCCCTGGCGAAGCTGTGTTCAGATGCTGCAAACACTTCGAAAGCAATGGACGCTTCCAATCAAATCGGAAAGTGAGCCGGGGAGAGCTGCTCAGGACTGGGAGAGTCTGCATCACCCAGATTTAGTCACTCTCACAGGCAGCTTGAGGCTGTTGGTGGAAAGGAGATGTCAGGGCTGGGATTGGCCTGCAGGCCAGAAGAGCTCTAGATGTTGTTCCTGTCCCAGCACAGACAGGGAGAAGGACAGTCGTCATGTGCCATATGACAATCATCACCTTTGTCCTCCAGGCTGATCTCTGAGAGTGGTCCTTGTTGTAAGAAGGCTATTTGTTTGTTCCCAGCTGCTCAGCCCCAAAATAACCACACAGAAACTATATTAATTGCAATACTGTTTGGCCAATAGCTTAAGCGTGTTTCTGGCTAACTCATATCCTAAACTAACCCATCACCATTAATCTGTGTATTGCCACATGGCTGAGGCTTACCAGGTAAACTTTCGTCCGGCGTCTGTCTCCAGCAGGGGCTCCATGGCTTCTCCTGGGCTCTACCTTCTTCCTCCCAGCATTCAGTTAGTTTTCCCTGCCTAGCTCTACTCTGCTAAGCCACTGGCCGAAACAGCTTCTTTATTCATTAACCGATAAAAGCAACACATACACAGAAGGACCTCCCACACCAGGTCCTCCTGCTCAGGGTTCCAGTTGAGTCAGGAGTGTATGGCTCCAGGCATGGTCTCTCCCACAGGATTGGCTGCAGCTATTTTATTAGGGACCGTGTCCCCTCTGTGTCACCATTCAGCTTCATCGTCACTGCAGCCCCGTTAGTCTAGTGTCAACACTGTTAACAGTGAGGAGTGCTTCCTCCAAATTCCCCCATTAAATTAGGACCTCCAGTGCCCTCTTATAGCATCTGGGAATCAATCACCCCCTTTCCCTGCTTGTTCTGGGATTGTAGGACTCATTGTCATAGGTGGGGACTGAACCCAAAGCTCTGTGCCTGCTAGGCAAGGGTTCTACCACTGAGCTGCAATTCAGTCCTTCTTTTCTCCCTCTTCTTTCTCTTCCTCCTCCATCACTTCCTCCTTTTTTGTAGACAAGAATGACTTTAAATGTAGCGCAGACAGGCATTGTGCACTACCATACCAGTTCGTGAACCGGGCAAGGGGCTGGAGATTGAAACACAGAAAGACACAGAGACAGAGACACAGGTCATCCTTGAAACGGGAATGACCCCTTTATTGTGTCCAGGGGCAGCTTATATAGGGATAGCCATGCCCCAGCCAAACCCCCCGAAACTACTCCCCTGCCATCAGGAACTCGTGCTCAGAGCAGCTGCAAGCATTAGAAGTTGTTTACCAGAAATTCAGGATCTGGGGGTTCACAGCTCCCAACACTTAAAGTCATCCTCCTGCCTCCGCCTCTCCAGGAACATACCGCCACACTTATCTGTTATCTGTACCTTCACCACCAGTCAGTAAGTGCCACCGCTGCTGCACTCCAACAAATGACTCCAGCCAGCAGTGACAGAACGCTCCCTGTCACTGGGCATGAGCACACACAGGTGGGATGAAGGAAAGAGTAACATGACTCACCCAGAGTCACACTGCTCATGAGTGACGGATTAAAGAGCAGGGTCTCAACAAAATCCGATCACAGATCTCTTCCTTGTTTTATATTTTTAAATGGTATATGAACACACACATGTATACACATACTTTTCTCTTTTACACACACACACACACACACACACACACACACACACACACACACATTTTAAACATGGGCAAAGAAAGCCCTGAATTTCCCTTAGTGAAAGCAAGTTGGGGACACTATCTTCAATGACAGGCAGATAACAGGGAGGACCAATACCAGAGGCTGGGCACATGGATGGCAGCAGAGGCCTCCAGGGTGGCAGCCCTCTCTTCCAAACCTGAGATCTGTTAGTCAGGTTAAAATTCTGTCTGACACATGTCTTTGAGGGATTGTCTTCATTATGCTAATTGATATGGGAAGACAGCCCACTATGGGCACCGTCATACCCTAGGCAATGGATCCTGGACTGTATTTATTCATTGCTCTGCTTTTCACTGTGGATGTAACTAGTTGCTTCAAGTTCCTGCTCTGGCTTCCATGAAATGAAGGACTTTAACTAGAAGTTGTAAGTCAAATAAACCTTTTGTGTCAAAAAAAAAAAATCTGTCTGACACCAGCGATGGCCAAGTCCCCATTGCCAGAAGCACAGGCCCCCTCCCATTCCTCTTGGCCCCTCCCTTTTTCTATACGCATAACTTCCAGTGAGAGGCAGTTGGGTTCCCCGCTGGATGGCCTCAGTTTTCAGGAACACTGTTCAGGAGTCCTTCTTCCTACCCACACAGTCCTAACCTTCCGTCCTATACATCCTAAGACACCCAGGGACAAGCCTCTACTGTTGCCTTCCAACATTTGCCCAGTTCCTGAGTCTTCTCTAGCCCATGTTCATAGACCCATTGAACCCTTAATCAAGATATTGACAAAGGTCCCGCTTTATATATCTTTCTCCACAGCTAAACTCTTCTAAACCACAAGCCTCTGGGTGTCACCAGGATGCTATGCCAGCACGTTTCTTACTAAGTCAACTAAAAACATGTATTACAATATATCCAAGGCAGTCATTTGAGCTGCAGCCTTGAGGCTGACAAGATGGCTCAGTGGGTTGAGGTACTTTTCTCTAAGCTTGAGGACCCAAGCTGTGTCCTCAGTACCAACATGGCAGGTCAAGTTGGTGAGGGAAGAAATCACCACACACGTACTCTGGTGTGTGCCCTACTAACCATATACACACGTAAATAAATATAAAAAAACAAAACAATAACAAAGCCTCACAAGAGTGGGCATTATAAGGACAAAATGCCAAGCCAATGAGTTCTGTCTTAGGCTGGTTGACACAAATGGCCCTTGCCTGGGCTGGTCTTTTGGGGACAAGAGATCCCGGAGAGATCAGATGTATAAGGGTATCAGAGAAAGGGCTAGTTTATGGGACTATGCTCTTGATGGAAAAGGAAGAGAACAGAAACACATAAATAAAATTTAAAAGACACATTTCTCTTAGTTTAACTGTTTTGCTTTAGCTTGAGGTATCTTCTAAGACAAAAGCTTCAGAATGATTTTAAAAGTTCATCCAAGCTGGATAAAGTGGTGCCCGCCTGTCATCGCAGCATTTGGGGGTGGAGGGGAGGGGATATGGAGCTCAAGGTCCTTAGGGGGTTGAAGGTTGACCTGGGTTACCTGAGTTCCTGTCCTAAAAATCAAAATAAAGGAAGCGTAAAGAAGGGGAAGGAGGAGGAAGAGAAAGAGGGAGAAGAGGAAAAAGATGAAGGGGAGAAGGAGGAAGAGGAGTAGGAGGAGGGAGAGGAAGAAGAGAGGAAGAGGGAGAGAAGGGGCTAGTCCTTGTTTAAGTACCCGCCACCTTCTCTGTGTGTGTGTTGAGGCACAATTGTTCTCGTAGAAGAGTCAAGTTCTCTTTCGCTTTCGTCTCCATCCATTCTTCCTAAAGTGAAGCTGTCCTGAGAATGCCTGCCCATTTCCCATATGCTACCATGAATTATGAGCTCTTAGGGGAAAATGCTGACCAAAGTGAACCGAAATTGTTATTGCTACTTTATCGCTCTTGGGTTCTGCGGAAGCTTTGCATTGAGACATCTTACACGCACCGCTTTGATCTCTGCGTTATTTATTTCCATAGCAGCATGAGTGTTTCTGGCTCGGGGCTGCCTTGGCAGGCAGACCTTGCTCTGTCAAGCAGAGAGGACCCTGGCATTTGCCTCTCTATGTCCGCCTGCTGACTTACCTCTGAAGGCTGAGAAACTCTCCAAGTGGGGGTGGGGAGGACAGAGAGAAAAGAGCTGCTTTTCTTCTCCCGCCCCATAGTCCAATTACCTAATCAAGATTGATCATGCCTTTTGTCCGAGGAGTCCTGTGACCTAAGTTTGCTCTTTGCCTTCATTCAGATATCACAACCTATTTTAATGCATTCGGCTTCCACTAATGAAACCCACATGTCTTAAATCAATAAAGCCATTGTTTAGTTTTCTTCTCTTTTTCCACAGTGCCTTTTGCCTGGTCTGTTTTGTTTGCATACTTGTTTGTAGGAAATATGGCTCTTTATCTAGAATCTTCCCTTAACTCTCTCCTCTCTCTGAGGTCTTTTCCTTATCATTTCTTTTAATGACCATCAGTTTATTGGTCCAAAGCTATTAAATGCTCTTTAATGGACTGGCCTAAAGGGGATTTCACTTATATAGGCTC
>NW_004949180.1:838729-841280 GCF_000317375.1 Microtus ochrogaster
TCTCTGTCAATGGTTTGTTTTAGACAGGTTAAGAAATTAAGAGTGGAAAACTTAATGTCTTTGTTTAATCTTTGTATATATACAGGACATGAAAAGCACCCTATATAAACTTTAGAAACTTGGCCTATTTTGAGTATGTCCAAGCTCCCCAGCCCATCACACCATTAAGCAAGACCAAAGCCCCAAATTGCAGCAAGACCCTCTTTGGTGACTTTCTGCTTTGGATGAATCCAAAAAACCCTCAGAAGGTTGCCTCATGCACAGCCGGGCCTTACTTGCAAAATCCAGAACTTCAAAACAGAAACCTACCGAAGTGTCAGAGACAGTGCACAGGGCTTTTTATCTTCCTGAGTGGGCATTTCTAGGTGTCCCCCAAAGCTTTCAGTAGCAGATGTGGATGAGGAGTTGGCAGAGTGGCACCGCCTCTGATTCTGCCAGGAGTCTGCTTTTTTACTTTTTTATCATGAAAGAGTGGATAGATTGTTACATGGGGGAACTTGGCCATCCGTGGTGATGATGATGATGAGGAGATCCTGGGTTCTGTTTAAAGGCTAAAATGTATGTCCTTGTCGACCGTCTCATTCACCAAACTCTCTGGACCAAGTGGGACCTAAAGACGGCAGAACAAATGAAAGGCTGGTCTTCATGCTTAGCCCTCCTCATGACCTCACTCTTCCCCTTCCACTGTTCTCCTCCTCAACTTCAGTGTGGCCTCTTGCCATGCCTTCTTCTCAGCTCAACTGAGTCCCAGCCACTGCCTTCTTCCCACTCATCTTCTTTTCCTGAGCTCTTATTAAAATCATATCCTGATTGCTACAAAAACCAAACGATTGTCTTCAGTGAAAGCTACAGTTACCATTCTGGAGTCCACCTGAGAAGGAGAGCTGGAATCCAGTCCCCACCCGATGTAGAGGTCACCAGACAATCTACAGAATGTGAAGATCCCTCCTCAGTCGGTCGCTCATGGCAACACCCCCATAGGGAAGCAGTGAAGCTTAGCAATGAACACAGATACCCTGCGCCTCCCACTTGCGAGGCGGCGTCATTCCCCAACAGTCCACAGGTTCCTGGAAGCCACGGTCCTGCTCTGTTCCGTGTCATGCTGTTTTTCTGTCTCCCTTCTTCTTCCCTTGAACTCTTGTCTCAGGAAACACTTCCTCTTCCCTGCCTAGAATTATTTCTCTCTCACTTCTGCAACTCATTTCACATCCGATGTTCACGTGTTTCCTGTGGCTGGCCTGTCTTGACCCCTCCGCTTCTTTGCTTTTCTTTGCCTTGGGGAAGCGAGGAGAGAGCGGGCACCGATGGAAAGCTGAGTGTAGTTCCATGGTGCCAAATGCCTCCTCACAAGAGGGGAACTCTGTGACTGGAAGTTAAGAGGGATTGCTGGAGGGAGGTGCCAGACAGTCTGCCTGTGGCCAGGGACAAAGTCTCCAGGCTGGTTTAGGGACTGGAGTCAGACTTAGGAAACTTTCCCAGGTGCTCCTTAGACTCTGCCTCAGATAGAGACCGGCATTAAATGGTACTTGAAGCCAAGGCTCTTGGCCTCTCTCCCTCTCCCCTCTCCCCTCTCCCCGCCTCTCTGGAGAGGAAAGACTCAAGAAAGAAGGGAGTAAATCGCTTAGTTCACTGGAGGAGGGTGAGTGTCCTCAGACTCTCTCTTATTGGGTTTGAAAGAGTACCTGCCTCCAGTGACAATTCCTCAGACTGGCGGCACAGCATAATCAAGAGAAGCTTGTTCATGGATTAAATATGGTAACACAGACAGAAGACTTGGGGTATTGCCCTGGTTCCCTACCTGTCAGCTATTGTCAATAAATCACGTGCAATGCAGTCTCTCTATTTCCCTCCAGGAAGAACTTTTTGGTGTGACAGGTCCTACTGGGGCTGGGTGGGAACCTGCAATCAGGCTCCCTGTCCAGTGAGGTCCCATGAGGTCCTTCCAACTCCCTTGACCCAGGGAGTTGGCTCAATCCCAAGGATTCTGCGTTGTTCCTAAGCATGTGAGAACTCCTCCCCATGGGTATGAAGATAGAACACATGACTGACTAATCAGGTATTAGTGGCACCACAAGATCTGAGCACAATAAATCTAGAAAGAATCTTGACAGCGTTCTAGTTTCTTTGTTGAATTCAGATCACAGAGGCAAATGAAGGCGAGTGTGGAAAGGCGGTGTTCCGCGATGGCGGTGTGTTTGATGGACAGAACACCTGTGTTTCTCACTCACTGTTCACAACGGCAAGCCTGCGGAATCAGGTAGGTGCCCTCAACAGATGGATAGTGAATGGAAACGTGTTGTAGACAAAATGAGTGCCACTCAACCAAAGAACAAAATGACGTCATTTTCAGGAACATGGTGGAACTGGAGATTACCCTGTTAAGCAAAGTAAACCACTGTTCTCAGAGATAAGTCTCACACATAAAGGGTAGGGGAAGGACAAAAAGGGGGACAGAATTTTCATTTTCAGTCTAATTGAAAGGAAGGACTATTAGGGATGAGGAAGGAAAGAAGGGGGAGGGGCAGGGGAAAAGAGTAATAGAAGAGGAAAT
>NW_004949180.1:843480-877377 GCF_000317375.1 Microtus ochrogaster
TAGTTCCATGGTGCCAAATGCCTCCTCACAAGAGGGGAACTCTGTGACTGGAAGTTAAGAGGGATTGCTGGAGGGAGGTGCCAGACAGTCTGCCTGTGGCCAGGGACAAAGTCTCCAGGCTGGTTTAGGGACTGGAGTCAGACTTAGGAAACTTTCCCAGGTGCTCCTTAGACTCTGCCTCAGATAGAGACCGGCATTAAATGGTACTTGAAGCCAAGGCTCTTGGCCTCTCTCCCTCTCCCCTCTCCCCTCTCCCCGCCTCTCTGGAGAGGAAAGACTCAAGAAAGAAGGGAGTAAATCGCTTAGTTCACTGGAGGAGGGTGAGTGTCCTCAGACTCTCTCTTATTGGGTTTGAAAGAGTACCTGCCTCCAGTGACAATTCCTCAGACTGGCGGCACAGCATAATCAAGAGAAGCTTGTTCATGGATTAAATATGGTAACACAGACAGAAGACTTGGGGTATTGCCCTGGTTCCCTACCTGTCAGCTATTGTCAATAAATCACGTGCAATGCAGTCTCTCTATTTCCCTCCAGGAAGAACTTTTTGGTGTGACAGGTCCTACTGGGGCTGGGTGGGAACCTGCAATCAGGCTCCCTGTCCAGTGAGGTCCCATGAGGTCCTTCCAACTCCCTTGACCCAGGGAGTTGGCTCAATCCCAAGGATTCTGCGTTGTTCCTAAGCATGTGAGAACTCCTCCCCATGGGTATGAAGATAGAACACATGACTGACTAATCAGGTATTAGTGGCACCACAAGATCTGAGCACAATAAATCTAGAAAGAATCTTGACAGCGTTCTAGTTTCTTTGTTGAATTCAGATCACAGAGGCAAATGAAGGCGAGTGTGGAAAGGCGGTGTTCCGCGATGGCGGTGTGTTTGATGGACAGAACACCTGTGTTTCTCACTCACTGTTCACAACGGCAAGCCTGCGGAATCAGGTAGGTGCCCTCAACAGATGGATAGTGAATGGAAACGTGTTGTAGACAAAATGAGTGCCACTCAACCAAAGAACAAAATGACGTCATTTTCAGGAACATGGTGGAACTGGAGATTACCCTGTTAAGCAAAGTAAACCACTGTTCTCAGAGATAAGTCTCACACATAAAGGGTAGGGGAAGGACAAAAAGGGGGACAGAATTTTCATTTTCAGTCTAATTGAAAGGAAGGACTATTAGGGATGAGGAAGGAAAGAAGGGGGAGGGGCAGGGGAAAAGAGTAATAGAAGAGGAAATATGAAGGAACCCATCATTTGCATCGAAGGAATTGATACTGAACCAACTTTACTTTGTATAATTAATGCATGCTATAGCAGAAAGGAAAGAGTAGAAACATCTTGAAAAAAGATCATGAAGAAGATGTATGGGCTTCCTGCTTCATATTCATGCCCTCTGACCTCCCCACCCACCTTGCCTTCTGGTATCGCCTTGTGCTGCACAGATGAAGAATCCAGGCCTTGCTCTTTGAGCTCATGGGTCTCCCCTTCCCAGGGAGAGGCACAGGTGGGGCTGTAGGAGTTTATCTGATTCTGGCGATGGAATCTGGCAGGAACGCCTGGTGTATGGGACCACTTGGCAGTGTTTACATTTTCATAGAGAAAAGCATTAACTGAGATTATGGGAGAATGCAGTGCGTATTTTAGCTTGCAGGGCCTTTCCTTCTCTGAGAGTGTTTCAGAAAACTGGAGCGAGGGTGTAGGTAACTGATGACTCAGCAAGAGCCGTCTCCTCCTCCATGTGTGTTAGGATTTTAAACAAGTCAACCAGAGGTTTCCACCACTGTCCCCACAGAGCTTGCTCCCTGACTGGAGAATAATTCTCGTGGTTTCTCTCCTATCTCAGCTCAATCCTGTGGGTGTTGTTTCCCAGTGGGAACAGAATCAGTTGACGACTGCTCCTGACACCAGCAAAGAACTCCCTGAGAAGGTAGCTCGCTGGGACAGCCACCGCAGCACAGCTCCGGGACCCTCCTTCTGGTCAGAGTCTTGTACTTCAGAGAAGCCAGGGGCACCAAGCCTATACCTGTTTTGTGTCACTGCTCTGTGTGTGTGTGTGTGTGTGTGTGTGTGTGTGTGTGTGTGTGCGTGTGAAACCCTGTATTTAACTCGGGTGAGCATCAGAACATTCTGAGAGTCTGTGCAGAAGATCCACAGGTGAATCTGGGTCACTCCCCCAGCCCTTCACACTTCCCAATGGAGCCCACAAAGTTGCTGCCATATGGACACAAAGGCCATGCCTGGGCCTGAAACCAACTATTTATCCACTTACTAAACCAGGGCAGTTACTCTCATAGACAGGGCTGACACCCAGAAATTCTGGGTCCAAACTCTGAATACTCCCATTGTATTGTTCAGTGTTTTCCAGAGCATGAATCTTCCTCATCTTTGTGAAAATACAAAGATAGATTCAATTGCTGAATGGATTCTGGAATATCTCTTCACAGCATGTGCAATATATCTAGAAAGTTTTGTCCATACGACAAAAACATACCACCACACCTCTACAGGCACCGTCGCCTTATCGGCATGATTTTTCAGTTTTTCTTTTTTGATCTCTGTGTTACCCACTTCTTTTCAAGGGAGACCTTCAGAGAGAAAGTTGTTCTAATCCAAACCAACATTATCTGATCATCTATACCAAACAGCCAATGAGAATTAACTCCATGGGCACGGCTATCTCCATTGCATAAGTAAAGAAACAGGGGTGCAGAAAAGACCAAGAATTTAGCCAAGCTCAGTTAGCAAGAGGCAGAGCACAGCATGGACCTAGGCAGTTTGTTTTGTGAGCCTGGAGCCTTCAGCCACAGCACAGTATCACGTTTCAGCTCTATGACATGAATTGGGTAGGGTTAGCTCTGGGAAGCTAGGATATTTGCTGGTAGTTAAATGCATGGTTTTGTTGCTTGTTTTAAACAACCGTAAATGCACTCTGGAGTCGGACACAGACATGCATCCTCAAAGAAAATTCCAGTATACAGAGGATTGCTACAGGCTGCATCCTAACATCCCTGGAGTCTTTTATGCCTCCTACCCTCTAAAATCCAGCACGGGTAGTGCTTTGTTGAAAATGTTAAGTAATGCAACTTGGGGGGGGGATCTGGAGAGATGGCTCAGTGGTTAGGAGCATTTGATGCTCTGGCAGAGGATCCAGGTTCAATTCTTGGAGTCTGTATGGTGGCTAACAATGATCTGTAACTCCACTCCCAGGGGATCCAACACCCTTTTCTGGCCTTCTTCAGAAGTGCATACATATAGTACATATGCATGCAGACAAAACATCCATGCCATGAAAATAAATAAAGATTTAAAAAAAGAAGTGAACTTACATTCCATCTACCCTTTCAGGTCCCCTGCAAGGAAGCTGAAGGTCAAGTCAGATGCTAGCCACTGGTAATGCAGTCCCCTGCGTTGTCTTGTTTCTCTCTCTGAGACCTCTGCTCTGCCTGCTATCCCCCAGAAGGGTCATCCCCATCTGCACATCATTACTCTTTGTTGCCGGCATTCCAGAAACAGGGTCTGGTTCTGTCACTGATCAACAACTCCACAACCTCTGTTCTTCCTTGGGTCTTGGTGTCCCACCTGGATGAGCTGCCCTTCCTATTCCCAATGTTCTGAGCAGGAGGAAATGGCGATGTTCTGATAATATGTGCTGAAGGGCCTTATCTGTCTACTGACAAAACCGTAAACAGGGTGAAGGTGTAAGATAAGCCCCTTCCGTGGCCCACGGAAGATAAACTGTGGCCTGTGTTAGACTGCAGGAGTCTTTCGCTGTCTTGATATGATCCCATGTCTCCCTTCCTGTCTGATTAAGTTAGGAAGATGCTGGTATGTTGTAATTCAAAGATTCAGTGCTAAACAAGTTAGCAAAATGATTAGCATCACACATCGGGAGCATGATGGGGTCCCAAAGGGAGAGAAAAACATTCCCATCTTGAACAGAAGGAATTTCTTGCTCTTATAGTATTTTTCCCCCAGGGGGACCTTCTAGCCGTATGTCTTAATTTGTGTGTTGGGAGTCAGGGAGTCTCAGGATAGGGTGTGTTCTGTTTCTTTTGTCCATGGACAACCAGTTGTTCCAGTAGCATTTGTTAGCAGCCATCTTTACTAAAGAGTGTAACAGTTCACCATTGTTTAAGGCAGTGTGGCAGATTTGTGTGAGTCTGCCTCCAAGTTCTCTGCTCTTTTCAATTGATTGCTACAAATAGCCTGGTCCTGATTGGTATTATATTACCTTATTTGCTTCATAAGAAATATATAGGCTAGGGATACAGCTTAGATGGTAGAGTACCTGCCTAGCATGAATGATGCCCTGGGTATAGAAGGAGCAGCGGGCTGCGTTCCTGCCACCCAGCTCCTGGCTGCCAGCTAGCTTATGCTCTGAAATAATTGCATGGAAACTGTATTCATTTAAACACTGCTTGGCCCATTAGCTCTAGCCTCTTACTGGCTAACTCTCACATCTTGACTAATCCATTTCTAATAATGTATGTAGCACCACGAGGTGGTGTCTTACCAGGAAAGATTCAGCATGTCTGACCTGTGTCCATCTTGGGCTGGAGCTTCATTGCGTCTGCCCCAGAGAAGAGTGGCATGGCACCTGGCTCACTTCCCTTCTTCCCAGCATTCTGTTCTGTCTACTCCACCTACCTAATTTTCTGACCTATCAGGCCAAGTAGTTTTCTTTATTGATTAACCAATGAAACAACAGATTGACAAATGACCTTCCCACATCACCTGGGATTGATCCTCAACACTGCATTAAACTGTCCAAGGTGGTACACAGCTGTAATTCCAGAATTTAGGAGCTATATGCAGAAGGACAGATGCCGGAACTTTACCTGGAAAGCCACAAACATGTGGCAATACACAGACTAATGGAGATGGGCTAGTTTAGGATAAGAGTTACGCTTAAGTTATTGACCAAACAATACTGCAAATAAATGATATCTGTGTGATTATTTCAGAAGTCTGGGCAGCCAGGAACAAATAAGTACCTTCTACAATAAATTGGTGCTCCAACATGTGCTAACTAAATCCACATAAAACCTGAGAGGGCTTGTAAAGAAATTCTAGACATTAAAAAACAAAGTTTAGCCACATTTTTCTTTTGGATGGACTCTGTTTGCTGTTTTCTGGCCGAGGCTCCTTTAAGAGAGGTTTTCCTGATTCAGCGGTAGCAACCCACCCCGTAGTTTTGAAATGCAGCTTCCTGGGCCATGATGGCAGCATGAACTCTTGCTCTTTCAGGAGGCCAAGCATTTAAATGGGGTTTGTGATCAGAGTGCTACAAGTTGCTTAATGGCAACATAAACCCACTCTGTGACTGAAAATGGGGCTTTGAGTGTGGCTTGCACGAAACAGACCTCTGCCCAGCCATGTTGGACTGGGCAGAGCCAAAAGGCAAAGCAGCCTTAAAAACGCTTAGCATTTTAAGAAATGCTCTGGGACAGAATTACAGATGCACAATAGGACAGATTTCAGACATAAAAGAACTCTAAACAAGTCACAGTGTTGAATAAATGTACATAGGCTTGGGAGAGAGAAGAAAAAGAGTATAGAGAGTCATAAAAACAAATAAATGGTTTCAAAAGAAACAAAGTCTTTAAAGAGACTGAGAAGAGACAGTCATAGAATAAAGGAGTAAAGATAATGAAATAAATATTAAAAAGTAATAGAGTAAAAACAAATAAACCACATAAAGATGGAACATACACAGAGAGTCTGGATATGTATATTATTGTGTTTTCTTTGAATTTTTTGACTGCAAAGGAGCTAAGAAACCAACACATATACTTTAAAGGTATTTAGTCTTCAAAATTTGGGCCTAAGGATATGTTGCTTTGGAAAAGAGGTCCTTCTTTTGTTTCCATAGTAGATGAGATCCTGTGGATTAATTCCAGACTAATGTGGTGTGTTTGACCAAGACTACCCGAAAGGTCACCATAAATACCCCCCAAAATTACTTTGCCCAATAAAAAGCAGGAAGCAGTTTGGAGAGAACTTTGCCCATATTCCCAAATATTGTTTATAAATGTTTGTTTACACTTAAAGGGGGATATAATATAGATATGAATAATTTGCATTGGTATGGATCTTGGTTTATTGATACAAATTTAAGGTCAATTTTGTTATTTGTATATTTCTGCTCTTAAATAAAGTATTATTATTGTATAGTTCTTTTAAAAATACAATGTATAGTTAAGAAATATAGGCTAATAGGTAGTCACCTATAATAGTCAAGCTTATAGTCATGTTAGTTAGGTTTTCTAGGTATACAGATATATTTCAGTTAGATAGGTATTCTTCAAATCTTTCAAAGACCTATAGAATATGGCATTTAAAATGTTTTAAGAATTTAGGACTTTCCATAACATGAGACACATCTGCTCCTGGCAGCACCAGTCTGCTTCAAGGGGATAATGGGCATCAAAGAGGCTCCTCATGGAGTTCGTTAGCCATTTGGGCAAGAAACTGCTCTTGCCTGGACTGCTTGATTTTATGCTGTGTAAACTGGGCATGCAGGACCCACAGAGAAATGACTGCTAAACTTGTCTAAAGCTGAGACAATCCTTCACTGTTCCTGCTTCATGAAAAAGTCTGATAAACATTCTGCAGAACACAGAGAAATGTGACTAACAAACTGCCAGTATAGACATAACTGTCTTTGAAATTTCTTGCTTTGTGGAAAAGTCTGCTGGATACTGTGGGCCTGTAGGCTCAAGACAGATGCCCCAATGGTACAGAAGAACTTTGGGGGACTGTCCAGACAATAGGATGTCTCTGTCAATTCTAGAGTTTTGGAAGTTGCTTACAATGCACTTCCTGTTTACTTAGGTAATATTATTTCTTTCTGGAGTCTTTGATAGAGTTGAAGAATAAATAGTTATAGTTATAGTAGATATAAATATTATTACTGTAATTCTTACTTGATACCTGTTTTGTTACATGTAATTTTACTATGTTAAAGTTAAAACCTTCCTTTTTATTTAAACAGAAAAGGAGAGGTGATGTGGAATTCCCCTCTGTATGTTGTGAATACCATTGGTTAATAAAGAAGCTGTTTAGGGCCTGTGACAGGGTAGAGCAGAGCTAGGCAGGGAAAATTAAGTGAATGCTGGGAGAAAGAAGGCAGGATCAGAGAGAAGCCTTGTAGCCCCACCTGAGACAGATGCTTGGGACAGAACTTTACCAGGTAAGCCACAACCATGTGGCGATACACAGATTAATGAAGATGGGCTAGTTTAGGATATAAGAGTTAGCCAGGAATACACTGAAGCTATTGGCCATACAGTATTGCAAATAATGTTTCTGTGTGGTTATTTTGGGAGTCTGGGCAGCCTGGAAATGAACAAGCGGCCTCCCTACAACAAACATATTTCTATTAATCTGTGTATTACCATGAGACTGTGGCTTATCAGAAAGGTTCCAGCAGTGGTGTCTTTCTTCTTCGGCAGCTATATGGCATCTCTCTGACTCTGTCTACTCTCTATCTCTGTTTGAATTTCCCACCTGGTTTTACTGTGCTAAGCCCTTAGCTGAAAAAGTGTTATTCATCAACCAATAAAACAACAAATATACAGAAGGACATCCCACATCACTGTAATTGAAGGTGTGTGCTGCTATGCTTGACTGTGTTTTAAACTTTTAATAAATTTTTGAGGTGTACAACACAATGCATAGCACTTATAGAGGTGATAGACAGCTAAAATCTATCATCCCAAGCCCTAATGTAGTCTGATTTTATTAAGTGTAGTCTTCCTGCATCTCTGATGTAGTCATCCTTCATATCTATTTCTTTGAGCCATCCACATATAAACGAGAACATGTCATAGTTTTCTATGATAGCTTATCTCACTTAGCACACTATCTTCTCAGGTCTTCCATATGGTGGCAAATGGCAATAATTTCTTTTATTTAAAGCTAAATAATATTCCTGTCTCTGTCTTTGTCTCTGTTCACCCCTCTTTTCTCTCTGTGTATATATTTATACATGTATACATGATCTTTAATTTATCCATTAATGGATATTTAGGTTATTTCTATTAGCTATTACAAATAAAGCTAAGTGGAAGTAGGAATGAGGAAATCTTTTAGGTTGTGAATTAATTTTATTTGAGAATACACCCAGAAGAGAGACTTCTGGGTAACTTGGCAGTTTTGCTTTTAACTCTTTTAGGAACTGCTCTCACATGTTAATAGTCAATGCACCAATCTTGTTCCTAGTCACAGTAGGCAGGGCTCCTTGTTCTTTGCACATTCACCTATACATGTTATTTTGCCATCTCTGATAATGGCTTTCTGAATGATGGTGAAGTATTACCCCATGGTAGCTTTAATTTCTATTAAATCTTTAATTTCAGTTCATCTGTGTTCGTGGTTGACATATAAAGATATAATTGGGGTTATTATGTAATCCTGTGCTTGGGACCTTGTTGAACTAACTCATCAGCCCCAAGACATTCAGGGACATTCTTTGTGAAATCTCAAATATTGTCACTTGTGCTGTCTGCAGTCAGGGATGGCTTTGGTTCTTCCTTTTTAAGCATTGTGTCTTGTCCATCCTTTTCCTTTTTTCTCTCCTCTTCTCTTTTCTTGTCTTATTGCACCAGACAATGTCTACAGCACCATGTTGAATTTGAGTCATGAGTTCAGTACTGTTCTCTTATTCCTGCTATTAACTAAAAAGTTTTCAGTGCTTACATATGGTCTAAATGTACCAAGTAAAGTACAAGGGTGGCAGAATGAATTTAAATATATGACCCAACCATATATCTTCTACTAGAAACCTACTTCACTTATAATGATATAGGTGGGTTGGAAATAAAATGATAGAACAATATATCTCATGGAAATTATAATCAAAGAACATATCAGTGTTCTGATAATCACTAACTAAAGTAGACATTTAAGGAAGGAAAACTATCAGAGATAGATAAAATCCTTAATATAGTTATCAAAGGGTCGGCCCACCAAGAAGACACAATAGTCTACTGTGGTTGAGTTTCCAAGTATCTTGAGAGTTTCTTCTAACCTGTATTATTGATTTCTAGTTTACTTCCACCATGGTCAGAGAAAACTCTCTGTATGAGTTCATATATTTTTGGTTCATCAAGTTTTGTTTTGGGGTGTGCATGTATGTGTCCTAGGATACAATTTATCTTGCTATATGTGTTGTAGGAACCTGTGAAGAATGTGCATACTATTGATGTTACATGGAACTACTGTGGCCCAGGAGGTCCAGACTCCTCAGATGTGGCCTTGGGATGGGTCAAGTAGAGAGAAAGGGAGGTCGGGTACTATAATGCAGTGAAGACAGAAATCTTTTCTGGTAGGTGGGGCTGTGGTGTTTGACTAGAATATTTTGTGACAGATGCAGGAAGTATTCCTAGACCTTTTGGTGAGATGCCAGCAAGTCACCATAAAGCAGCTTTGTTGCCAAAATACAAAATGCCTAGCAATAACTTGAACCAGACACAGTTCCTTCTTTTATGTGCCTCACTGGCACATACCAGACTGTTCTCCAAAATCCCCAAATCACTGGAGCCAAGCAAATCCAGGGTTTCCACAGCTTCCTGGCCTATTGCTTCTGGCTGTGGGAAGCCATGCCCCTTTATCTGGTACCCCAATGTATGGCATAGATATGATCATATTTCCTGGGCACTATAACAACAAGGAGGAAGGGAAGCCCTTGTAAACCTATATGCCTCAGGCTCAGGTTGTACTACTCACCTCAGACTTTTCTGGAAGGCTGTGAGTTTCATTCTTCTCCAAGACTCTGAGTACCCAATCTTCCCTTCCATGACACCTCTTTTGTACCCACACTAAACACTTTCTATGAAAAGCCATGGTACAATGAACAATTATTTCCTTTTCTGGCCAACATGTGTAATGGTGAGGCCTGGGGTAGATATGACAGAATGGCCACCTCAGAACATGAAAGAACCGAATGCCATTGGCTAAGAAACAGCAAGGACCACTGCAGTCTTATTGTATGGATCTAAGCCACTGCCAAAAGCCATAAAACAAAGAAGGGTAGATGCTCCCAGAAGTGACTGACAGGCATGCTGAATGGGGGGGGGCGGGGTTCCAACCTCCCTTTCTTAATAAACACCAGGTCCACTTTAGGGATCTCTGCAAAGATCAGCCGGGGGAAGCCCAACAGCCCTCAGTACCGTTTGCAAAACATAGAGCTGTGTTCGTCCTCTGTGGTGAACACTCTACTTCATTCTCTTCATTCTGTCGTCACTACTCTTCTATTTCTGTGATAAAACACTTACAAAGGCAACTTACAAAAGGAAGGGTTTATTTGGTCTTATGGTTTCAGAGGGATAGAAGGCAATCCCCATTATGGCACAGAGCATGGGCAGGCAGGCAGACAGACAGGCAGGCAGATAGGCAGACAGGAAGGCAGGAATGCAGGCAGGCAGGCAGGCAGGCAGGCAGGCAGGCAGAAAGTCAGGCAGATAGGCAGGAAGTCAGTCAAGCAGGCAGGAAATCAGTCAGTCAGTCAGTCAGGCAGGCAGGCAGGCAGGCAGTCAGGCAGGCATAACACTGAGCAGCAGCTGAGAACTCAGCATCTCCATCCACAAGCAGGAAACAGAGAGAGATAATTCAATCCTCAAAGCCTCTCCCCAGTGACATACTTTCTACCTTGTGCCACACTTCCTAATTCTGACAAAACAGTTCCACCAACCGGGGACCAATATTCAACCAGATGAACCTATAAGGTCCATTCTCTTTCAAACCACCACAGATACTTAAAGCAAATTTTTTTTTAAAGAAAAAGAATTGTAACTATCAATTATAGTTTTTGACTAGCCCAAGATAGTCGTGGTAAGTATCTGAAGCAGATACGGTTCCTGCTGGGGGCAGAATGTGTCCCCAGTTTACAGTATATCTGCCTACACTTAGGATATCTTTTCTCTGCATAGTGTATATCTTTGCCAAGAGAGCCCCGTTAATGGCCATGATGGATTCTGGCACTGTAGGGAGCTGTCACCATATGTGACCCCAGTGAGCCTTGTTTACATCAACTAACAGGCTTGAGGAAAATTCACCACAGCAACGGCTCTGGTGTCCTGGCCAGATCCCAGGTACAGTGAAATATATTGTTTGGCTTCCTTTTGTTTTTTCCTCTGCATCCATGTTCCATCAGTGGATTTAAGGATTTTGGAACAGTTTTGAACTCTCAGGAATCAGAATATAGTAACTAGAGAAGACTATGGGGTTTGAAACTGATCAGGCCTTTATTTGGTGAAGCAAGCCCTTCTCCCTGCTACCATTTCAAATTCCAACCCACCCTCACCCTCACCACTTTCTGTGATTTCAGTTGGTTCAAATTTAGTTGCCGGCAGTCAACCACAGTCTGAAAGTACCGGGTAGAAAGTTCCAGAAACAAACACAACAGTATGTTTTAAGTTATACATGGTTCTGAAATTTTGGGCTGTCCCCCCATCACTGTAAATAAACCATCCGTTTGTCCAGAATATCCACACAGCATAAGCCAGCCGTCCACTACTGAGGTCAACTTAGTGGCCATCTCAGTTATCAGTGGACGGTTGCGGTGCAGCTGTGCTTGCATTCCAGTGACCTTTAGTTTAGTGACAGTGATCTCAAAATGTAACCGTAGCAATGCTGACAGCTTTATTGTATCATTGTCACTCTTTAGTTCTATTGTTGTTGCTCTCTTACTGTGCCTAGCTTGTAAATTTTATCACATATATAATTTATGGATATTAAAACCACATATATGTATAAGGCTCAGTGCTATCTAAGATTTCAGTCATCCATCTAGGGTCTTGGAATATATAACTCATGATGAAGAGGGATCTGTTCTATTTCCCTGTTACTTACCTTTTCTGAACTCACATTCTTATCAAACTAAGCTCAATAAGCCTTCCTGAGTGCTTTAGGAGCTTCTAAGAGAAAGTATGTTCAAGACATCCTGAACGCCATAATCTTTGAACAATGTCACACTGTCATATCACAGCATCTCCACACTATCAGGAGAGCCAGAAACCAAAGGGAAATTCAGGCTTTGCTTAAGCTTCCCTCAAATGAGTGCCACGCAAAACTAACCCAAGACGTAGAAGCCAAGTCATCAGCAAGTGCAGGGCAGCCAGGAAGACCTGGGTTGGCTCCAGGACAGCTTACCTAATGGAGTTTGAATGGAGCCAGGCTAGCCAGAGAGATCAAGACAATCCTAACTGACCCAAGTTAATAAATGAAGTTCAAGACTCAGAGGAGAAAAATCCGCCCCAGAGGCTGGAGTGGCAAGAATGAGCACTGGGTTAGGCCAGGTATAACGGTGACAGTCTGTATCTTTGTGGGGAGACAGAGCTTTGGGGTACATTCTGAGATCATCTGCTAAGTGTCTAGGAGTCTCTGGGGAGGGGAGTCACAAGTATTGTGACTTACACACACCTTTACTCCTCCAAACAAGTGAACACTTAGGACAAATAAAATCAGACCCTTGATAATGAATTGAATTTGCCCGAATTATCATCCAGACTTGATCACACCTAGAGATTCATCATATTGCTGGTTTCCTAATGGAATTCAACACAGATCATTATAATACTCCGGAAGGTTAATGGCTCTTCGTTTTTCTCCCATAGTGTTCTGATGGGCTCCATTAGCTTTCCTGGAACTGAGTCTTCCTCAGCAAAAGAAAAACTATACCCCCTGTTTAATTCACCTCCTCTGCTAGGCACCTGGGACCTTGGCCAGTCATTTAAGCATTCTGAGTTTTAGGTTTCCTATCTATCAAAAGATAGATAACAGACATTCTCCCTTTGTTAGATCACCACAAGAGCCTGTTAACGAGGAATGGCTTAGCCCAGGGTTGGCTTCTTGAGTTTTGGTGACCTCTCCATGAGCTAATGGTGATACTGTTTACCATTCTACATACGTGTGAGTGTGTGTGTGTTTGTGTGTGTGTGTGTGTGTGTGTGTTGTATTTGTGTGCTGCCTGTGGGGACGGTGTATGAACACTCATAGCCCCTGCAGAGACCATCAGAAAGCATCAGGGACCTTGTATCACTTACTGCCTCAAGACAGGCTCTCTCACTAAACTGAGCTGTTTCAGCTCTGCTGGGAGACCAAAGAGCCCTTGGAGAGTCCTAGCTCTGCCCCTAAGGCTGGGTTACAGGCATGCATAGCCGTGCCCAACTTTTTATGTGGGCACTGAGCATATGAACTCAGGGCCCAGGCTTGTATAGTGAGCACCCTTGACCAGTAAGCCATTTCCTTTATCTCTCTTTTCCTGAGAGACCCTGGGGTTAGGACTCCACAGTCTGTCCCATTCTGTCTTCAAACCCTGAAGTTCTTGGTCTATAAACACTTGCCAGATTTGTGAAATGACTGAGTGACTGAACTCCTTGATCACCACACATTTTGGGAGCACAGAAAGGCTCCACGAGAGCGCTTCAGATTGGCAAAGGTTCCAGTCACTGCTGGGGAATGACCTCTCATTTCACGGTGACTCTCTGTTATTGTATCAGGTCTCATCTGTGGTTTGTAATGGGGCTGGACAGAAGACCGCTGAGGTATGCCACTCTGGACCTGTGTTTTAGGATAGCGAATTCTTTCTCATGATCTCCACATCCTGCCTGTGTAGGCATGGGAAATGGCAACCCTTATTAACTTAGTAATGGTTAATCTCTGAAAGGAATACTTTACCTAGCTCATCAAGCTGAGTGTAGCTGGCATTGCCATGGAACCTTGCATGCAGTCTTTGTTCTTTTTCTTTCTCTGTTGCTGAGGATTGAACCCAGAGTCTCCGCTTGCAGACTCAACCCCTCCCCCCATTTCCTCCATTTCTTTTCATTTTTGAGACAGGGTCTCGGTAGGTGACTTAGGCTGGCCTTGAACTCACAATGCACCCCAGATGCTGGGATTAGAGCCACGCACCACTCTACCCAGCTAATTCTCCCAGCTTTTGATGCACTAAATAAAATTTCCTGGGCACTCAGTTAACATAGCTTCCCACCCTTATTCCAGCAGGATATTAAAGACGACATCAAGCAAAGTCCCGCACTGGCTTGCCTAATTTTATTATGTTCTCCCCATTATATACTTTCCCATTATGTTTACAATAACCCGACCCCTGGTTTCCATTTCTTTCCAGACTATTCCACCCAACATAGCTTTACTCAGACAGAGTAAACCTCGCCGGTCCATTGTGGAGGTCCCGACTGTGAGTGCAGGCAGAGCTACGGTTGGACCAGGACTGAAAAACAACCACTCCATAGTAACCAGCCATCATTCTGTCTGTCCGCTGCCTAAGAAGGATCTGAAAATAGTCTAAATTCACCTTTAAAATCCACTGCTCTGTGAAGGGTTTGTAACACTTGGCAGCCCTGGAAGGCCGCCTGAGAAACAGAACTGCAAATGCAGACTACTGGTGTCCAGATGCAAGCCTCCACAGAGGGGAACAAGGCACCCATTCATAGGGCTGTTGTGAGATCGCCTTCCCAGCAACCCTTCCAGCCAAGGAGGTATATACCTGCAGAAATGGCATTTGGGGGTTTTGTTCTTCCCAGAATGTTACTCCAGCTCCATTATTTGATTGTAAGTTGCCTAGTCTCCTTCTCCAGCTTAACGATCTTCCACTCCAACCTGAAATTGCCAGCCCACAGCTTCTCCATCTTTTAGTTTTCTGTCCTTTAGTCCCAAGGTTGGACAACTGGGCATGAGTCAGAGCTTATTGTCTGGAATTTTTGGTTTGTTTGTTTGTTTGTTTTGTTTTTTGAGAAAGGGTTTCTCTGTGTAGCTTTGGTGACTGTCTTGGAACTAGCTCTTGAAGACTTAGGCTGGCCTTGAACTCACAGAGATCCATCTGTCTCTGCCTCCCGAGTGCTGGGATTAAAGGTATGCACCGCCACTGCCCAGCTATTGTCTGGAATTTTTAAAACAATTATCAGAGGAATCAGGCATAGATGATTAGACAAACTTGAGAGAAATGAGAGTAGCACCATTATTAGAATAGGAGTGACTGGCATAGAGTGGGGTCTTCCTGGGCAAGCAATGGCACAGTGTCACCAGGCTAGGGCTGGCTGCTCCATGCAGTGCTAAAAGTGCATCAGAGAGGGCTCAGCTTGCAGCACTGCCAGCCTCAGCATCACTCTGTAGCTACACTTGGTTGTGGTGCTAGATTTTGTTCTCCACCTTGAGCAGAGCACAGTCAATGGAGATTAAAGCAGGGTTAGCGATGGCGTGTGTTGCTTTTTGCTCATTCTTTACACTGAGAAAATTCTTCTCGTTCTATGTCTGTTGCTAAAGCATGGCACGTTCAGCAGTCAGGTGTCTCAGCCTGCTAGGTCTCTAGTTTGAACTAGGAAGTTCCACTGTAAGATCCCCAGTCTCCCGAATAGTATTTCCTACTTGATTCTCATTGTATAATATTGCATTTAAGGCATTGCTGCTTTTAGACAAAGCACCATGTAAATGGCATTGCCGTCCTTCACAGCTCCTTAGATGGCACACACTTTATAGTATTTCTTCAAACTAAATATCTAGCTAATCCAGCTTATCAAGAAACATAGTAAAAAAAAAAAGCCTCAATAGGTTGTTCTCATACAGCAATGTGTGTGAGAAACCTTCAGAAATCAGTTTGAAGGAGACTGCATTTCTATGTCTAAGTGCCTGGCCCCCACCACACTAGGAGCCTGATGAATTAGTCAGAGCCCAGAGTCTGCACAGAATCTCTGGAATATAATCGCTCTCACATGCTGCCCCGTGCAGCTGGGTTTCCTGGTGACTCAAGTCCCTTCAGTGGTGTAGACACTGGTATTGTGATTTTTCAAAAGGTGAACAACTCTTGGTAAAGCTCCAAGTCAAACAAAGTACACTTTTATGCAGACATAGGGCAGCTGCATTCTGGGAAAATTTTGGGACACATGTGATGTTGTGCAAAAATTGCTTTGCCATGTTATGAAATACAGAATCAGGACCTATGGCTAAGACATAATAAAAGGGCATTTTCACCTGGACGAATAGCTCGTGGCACAACCAGCGGTCATATGAGACTCTGAGGGTTGTCTTCTTATGCACTTGCCCTAGCAGAAAGCGACATTCCGAGGCCACACTGGCCTTCTTGGCATCAGGAACGCCCCTTCTTACTGAATGCCCATAGCAGACACACTCCCCTTCCCCGGGGCAAGGAGAGACAGGGAAAGCATAGGAGCCGCGGAGCGACGCCTCGGGCTGAGTCTCACCTCCTCGCTTTCTCTGCTTACGTGTGGTTTTTACTTTGTGGACTATGTGTGAAAACTGCAGTCGCTTCTGGCAGTTATAGAGACTCCGATTTCTTTCTTGGCCTCGGGTAGTTAGAAGTCTAAAATAGACGTGGAAATGGTATGGAATTAAAATGGAACAAAGGTTCTTAACTTGGTCTCAGTATTGGGCTTCAGTGACCCCTCAGTCTTTGGGAACCCTTGCTTGTTGCCCAGGGTCATGTAGCATGCACAATACTCGATTTCTGTGACTGTTCAGGGCTTTTAATTTCCTTTTCAATCTGATGACTTAAAAAAAAGAAAGGTTTCCATTTTAGGGAAGTAGAAAAGTATACCAATATTCCCCCTCCCTTTCAGTATACTTGTTAATGAGAACTTCAAGAGTTTGCTACAAAGCAGCCTTGTGTTAAATAATTTTGCTACATTTAGGCTAATGCAAGAATGATGGAAACGTTTAAGCTAAGCTGCAATGCTCAGTTGGCTGGAGCAGACACGTTTTACGTTTATAGCATTTAAAAGTGACGGGGAGAAAGTGACGGGGAGAAAGTGACGGGAGTTTATCAGGCAGTAATTGTATTCTAAGTTCAGAGCATACAGATTTAATCAGAGCCCTTCTGGAACTCTAGGAAACAAGCAAGGTTATAGGTTGTGGATGAAGTAGGCCTGATGCACAATTGGTAGGCTGATGGGTTTTTAGAATTTGCTTTCTCAACCATCTTGTCTACTTGGAAACTTCTTTCACTGATAGTCTACCAGCAGAGATTAAGTTCTCGGGACTTCATGGTAATCAGGGGTCTGTGTGGACATTGTCCTTTACCCCTGGCTCTTGAGCTCTGGCTGAGTAAAAGATAATGATCAAAGGCCCAGCAGCCCAGCAGTGGGCAGAACAAACTCACTGTCGGGTAGTGGTTCTGGGATGTGACGTATATGCCAGGATAGGGAACGTCCAGGATGCTTCAAGAAGACAGAGTGGCCTGCCTCGCTCCTGAATAGCTGCTGAGAAATCCTATGGAGGAGGTATCAGCCCTCCTGCAGCATAGATGTGGCTGTGTGTAACAGCTGTCCTAAGTGAACAGAGGTGCCCTGGGGGATGCAGACACTGCCGTGATGGGTCCACGGGGGTGGAGGTGGGGGACCCGCCATTAATGAGGGGTGCAGCCAAGACATGGGTGGAAAGTCTCCAGCAGCATCAAGCCTCAGTTACCTCTAGGTTCCGCTGGGTCAGCTGCTTGGTAAGCGAGAAGGCGTCGTGGGGTGACCCGGTTAGCATGACTTGCAAATGGGAGTTAAAGGCTCCCATTTCTATGGACTATGATTACTTGTTGAGAATCTGTGTTCAGAAAGCAGACTGCAGGCTATCTGGGTTGGAGAATGAGGGGCAGGGAGGGTGGTTTCTAACCGGGAAACTATGTGCTGACTAGAACCACGTTGAAAAGCGGTGTGGTTTCCACAGGGTGCATTCTGGAACGAGGATATTTTGTCTTCACCCTGGAAAAAGGCCTTTGCTGAGAAAGAAAACATACCTTGGCCAGGAAAATACAAAGCCACTCTCCCTCTTTCCGCGGCTCCAAGCAGCTTTGCCTGCTGAGGGTTAACTAGTCCTGAGGCCATCTTGCCTCCCTAAACCACAGAGATCTTTTTCTGCTTCCCTTCCCTTCACACAGATGTTTACGAAGAGAGAATGGGAGTCACTGCCAATTCAGTAGGCTCCTTGCTCTTCTGTGCATTTTAAAGGCATTTGCTCTTTGGGAAGAAAATCATGAGAAATGAGAATCTTGCTGTCTTGGCTGGAGGCTGGCTCATTGTTTGCAGGGAGGGCTGGTTGCCATGGTTTTGGACGACAGACAGCTGCATTTTCTTAGAGCAATTTTTACTTGCAATTGGATCTACTAAATAGCCGAGGTGGCCAGTTCCCAACAGCAGAAGGTCTGTGAGTTATTTGCAAACACTCCAGTATGCTATCATTCAAAATCAACTGTACATGGTTTTTAGTTACTCAAGTCTCCCCCAGATAGGCCCAGCTTGGCTCAAATTCTGCTTCATAGAGGGCAAGCCAATCTTGTTCAGGCTTACTGTCTGAATCCTTTTTTTAAAAAAAAAAATATACATGATTTCTTTTTATTTGATGTGTATGAGTGGTTTGCTTGTATGTATGTCTGGGTACCATATGAGTGCCTGGTGCCCATGGAGGTCAAGAGAAGGCTTCAGATACCCTGGGACTGGAGTTACAGAAGGTTCTGAGCTGCCATGTAGGTTCAGGGAATGTAGAAGGCTAGTTTGTTTCCCAGGCGTCTAGACCCGAAAAATCACATAGAAACTGTATTAATTATAACACTGGAACAATGACTCTAGAATATTCCTAGCTAGCTCTTACATCTTAAATTAGCCCATTTCTATCAATCTGTGTATCACCAAGTGGCTGTGGCCTACTGGTAAGGTTTCTACGGTTCTGGTGTATCCTTCTCCTTTGGCAGCTACATGTCTAGTAAGGGGAGCGGCAGGGCTGCATCCCCAGCACCCCAGCCGCACCCCGGCCGCCTGGCTAGCTTATGCCCCAAAATAATCACACGGACACTGTATTCTTTTAAACACTGCTTGGCCCATTCCTATCTAGCCTCTTTTAGGCTAACTCTTGCACCTGGACTAGCCCATCTCTAATAATCTGCTGTAGCCCACAAGGTGGCTTACCAGGGAGATTCTAGCCTACGTCCATCCTGGGTCGGAGCTTCATCATGTGTGCCTCAGAGAGCAGAGCTCTCGCCTCTGCCTGCAAGAGTGAGCATCGTGTCTCTCTGAGGCCTCTGCCCCCGAGAGGAGAGCTGTCAAGTCTGACCTCACTTCCTCTTCCTCCCAGCATTCTGTTCTGTTTACTCCTCCCACCTATGTTTTAACCTATCAGGGCAAGCAGCTTCTTTATTTAATTAACCAATGACCTTCCTCCATCATACATGGCATCTCTTTGACTTTGCCTACTCTCTCTCTCTCTATCTCTGTTCAGATTTCCTGTCTGGCTTTACTCGCTAAACCACTGGCCAAAGCAACTTTATTCATTATCCAATAAAAGCAACACATATTCAGAAGTGATGTGGGATTCCCCTCTGTATGCTGTGAATACTATTGGCTAATAAAGAAGCTGCTTTCAGCTAATGACTTAACAGAATATAGCCAGGCTGGAAAAGATATATAAAGAGAGTAGGCAGAGTCTGTAAGATGTGTGTAGCCACCAGAAGAGAAAGACATGAGACACCAGCCAGAACCTTACTGGTAATCTGTGAGCCTCATGGTAAAAATATAAAATAATAGAAATGGGCTAATTTAAGATGTAAGAGCTAGCTAGAAATACGTTTAAGCTATTGACCAAATTGTATTGTAATTAATTAGTTTATGTGGGCAGCTGGGAAACAAATGAACAGCCCCTGCCTACACAGAAGGACTTCCCACAGCAAGGGAGCAGCCCTGACAGCTGAGGTTGTCATAGCCTTTGGAGGCCACAGGAGTGTTCCTTCTGTCTGTCCTTATTGGAGCCATATGGCTTATTGCAGAAGAACCTTTTAAGCCAGGGTGTATTGTGTAGTTACTATGAAGTGAGGGTGTTGCAACAACTCTGTGGGGTGCTGTGGTCTTCTCTACCTTCCCTGAATTCAGGGCTGGTGTCTGGAGTGCACCCTGACCCATTTTCCATCTCATTGGCTTTACTGTCCTGGTGCAGGAGGTCCTTCTGTCTATGTGTTGCTTTTATTGGTTAATGAATAAAGAACTTCTTTGAGTCTATGGCAGGGAAGAAAGAACTAGGCGGGGAAAGGTAGGCTGAATGCTGGGAGAAAGAAGGGCAGAATTAGAGAGACACCACCGAGCCGCCACCAGAGTCAGAATGCTGAAACTTTGCCGGTAAACCACAGCCACGTGACAATATACAGATTAATAGAATAGAATGGGTTAAATTAATACAAGAGTTAGCCATTAAGAAGCTAGAGCTAATGGGCCAGCAGTGATTTAATTAATACAGTGACTATGTGATTATTTCTGGGCTAAGCTAGCCTGGCAGCTGGGAACCAAGAAGTGGCTTCCTCCAACACTGTCCTTTGAGCTTTCCATCCATTTGTTAGAACAGTGACCTGTACTGTAAGGTAGACCACGCCTCTGCACAGCTCTCTCTGGGACAGAAAGTTAAGAAGCTCTCTGTGCTGGTCTGGAGAGATGGCTCAGTGGTTGAGAGCAAGTACTGCTCTTCCAGAAGACCCAAAATTTGGTTTCCAGCACCAATGTCAGGTGGTTTACAATCAACTGCCTGCAATTTCAGCTCTGGGGAATTTAACATCTTTTGGCTTCTGGGCTCTGTACTTAGTCACACACACACACACACACACACACACACACACACACACACACAAGCTGTCTATGCCCAACAACAGTCCCTGATTTATGGTTCTAGTCATATCTGTATGGTCTTTATCATGAACCCAGTGTTGAACTAAATTGCATGATGTGGAATGTCCCTCCACCCCTATAAGAAGTCGGATTCCTCTTTTGTTCCAGGAACTGACCCAAGACATTACCAATCTGCTTAGGAGATTGCTCTGAAGGCCCTTCTCTAAAGAACCAGCTTGGCAGGCCCTCCCCTGCTCTCCTTCTCATGGCAACTGTCTCTCTCTCTTGTTCTCATTACTAAGGAAGCTCTCCCCAGGCTTTTAAGGGAGAGTCTGTCCTTTCCCTGAAGGTCCTACTATGTTTAGATGTTCGTGTATGACACCATTTCTGTCCAATGCGCTCCCTCCTACCTGGAGGCCCAATCATATCCTTGAGGCTCTTATGTTCCAATACACTTCCCTCCTGAAGGGCATTATAAATTATGGGTCAGCGTCCCTTTCTGACCTGCTTTATTTGACACTACTATCTGATTTCTCTTTCTCTCTTCTCTTGCCTTCTCCGCTAGGTTACTGGTTCTTTAGGTCAGAGGCCATTTCAGCTGCTACTTGTGTAATGAGTTCTTTCCCAATGGCCAAATTTGAATGTGTCCCCAAATTCCATGAGATGGAAAGTTCGTCTCCCGTGCAACAGTGTTGAGAAGCAGTATCTATGGGAGATGACTGGGTTATTGAAGATCTGGCTTTATCAGTGGATCAGTTCAGTCCTGGGTTAATGGGTTGTCAGATAGGAATGCTGTTATAGGAGTGAACTCTAAGGTAAGCTTGTCATGTCTCGCCATGTGATGCCTTCAGCCATGTTGTAATACGTTAAGAACCCCTCTGCATGTCTCCACTCTGGACTGCTAAACTCTGTGAACTAGAAAACCTTTAACTTTGTAAATTTCCTGGCATTGCATTAACTTATTCTGCCCAAATTTAAACAAATATCTGTTTACCTCAGATTGGGCACCAACGACAGACTAAAGATTCAACTTGATGAATCGATGAACTTATTGAGCTAATTGTGGCCGAGAGGTTATTTATTGTAGTGTGGATGACCAGTCAATTTGCATCACTGCAGAGTTCCACCTCATCCTGGATGACAGGATCAGGGAAATCTGCATCTTGCACACTCTTAGTTAATCTTGAGACTTTGTAGCTGATGCAAAGAAAAAAGGAGTAATGGCTGGAATCTTAAGTTAGGGTCTCACGATGTGTGCCCCCATTTCCTTCTACTACAGAGTGTTAACAGTTTCACTATCATCACTTCAGGTCTGTCTGTCTCTGTGTTGCTTTGTTGCCATGACCACGGGTTCAAGGTGGTGATGGGAAGATCATGTTATGCTTGAGAAAAAAAAAGCCATACTAAAACACTGAGCTTCAGGTATTTTGTTATAGCAACAGAAAATAGAGTAAGGTACCTAAGATGGATTTCTGATGTTCACTCAAGAAACCAATTAGGCCCATGCAAGCCTTTTTTTAAAGGGCATTTTTGTCAAGCAGACCTACAGCACAATTTTTTCCCCAATTTTTGTTGACAGAGGTTTCTGTCCCACCCAGTCCTACAGCCGTTTAGTCCCAAAAAAACACACAGAGGTCTATATTAATTATAAACTGCTTGGCCTATTAGCTTAGGCTTTTTTTTTAAAACTTTTATATCATATCTTAACCCATAATTTTTGTCTGTGTTAGTCACATTGCTTGGTACCTTTATCAACAAGACATTTTTATCTTGCTTCCTCTGTGTCTGGGTGATGGCTGTAGACTGAGCTTTCTTCTTTCCAGAATTTTCCCGTTTTTGTTGTCCTGCCTCTATTTTCTGCCTGGTTGACCCACCTCTACTTCCTGCCTGGCTACTGACCAATCAGCATTTTATTAAAGTACAAGTGACAAATCTTTACAAAGTACAAGACCATTGTCACACAGCACCTGCTCACTCCTCTTCCCTAAGCATCATGATTGCTGTTGGCAACCATGGGGTTTTTGTGGTGTTTTAACCATCTAAACACAAATTACTGTCAAATTATAAAATGCAGAACAAGATCCATTGACCACATGAGCTAACAATGGCTAATGCTGACAGAGTAAAGCTTGGGAATTCAATAAAAGGATTATATGTTAATCTCTGGTGTAAGCATTGCAATCTCCCTTCCCCATTGTCTGTCTTCTGGCTAGAGAAACTTTTCTCTCCTAAGCAGTTCAAGCTGGCTAACTTGATGGAAGACACATTTGGATCAAGAGCCACAGCTTGCTTTCTTTGAAAACCAATTTGAAAATGTTGGTACTACTAAATTCATTTTCAGATTGGCAAGCATGGGAGCAGCCCAGTGACCTGGGACAAATCCTCTTGGAAAAATGTGTCCACCTTTTCCTGGTAGGGCAACACTTACCACTTCTCTTTCTGTTTTAGTTCCATTTCAGTTGTTGCAATAAATCCTAACAGAAAGCAACACGGTGGTGTGAGACCATGGTCTGTATTCTGTCAATTATATTTTAAATAAACACTGATTGGCCAGTAATCAGGCAGGAAGTATAGGTGGGACAGCCAGAAAGGAAGTAGAGGCAGGTCAAGGAGAACAGGAGAATTCTGGAAAGAAGACTCAGTCCTGTCCAGACACAGAAGAAGCAAGATGTGACTGCCTCATTGAAAAAAGTACTGAGCCATGTGGCTAGCATAGATAAGAATAATGGGCTAATATAAGTTATAAAAGTTAATTAGAAGCCTGAGCTAACGGGCCAATCAGTTTATGATTAATGTAGACCTCTGTGTGATTTCTTTGGGACTTAATGATTGCAGGAACCGGGCAGGACAAAAAACTCAGTCAAAACATGGGGGTCTATTTTAGCTCACAATCCCAGGTTACAGTCTATCTATCACATGGGTAAATCATGGCACAAGGAAGATAAAACAGCTAGATACATCATATCCACAGTAAAGAGCACAGAGAAAACAACATTAGCGTACCTACTCACTTGCTTATGTTTGGCTCATTTTCTCTTCTCTTATACGGTTCAGGATCCTCTGCCTAGAGAATGGTGTTGCGTTTTCCTACTTTGGCCAACTTAAGGCAACCCCTCACATACATGCCCACAGGCCACTCGTCTTCCTCTGTGGTCTGAGTGGAAAGAGAAGTGCAGATGAGAAGGTAGAAGGGTGGGGAAGGAGTAAGAGAGTAAAGGGAAGAAGGTGAAATAGCAACATCTACAGCTTGCACAGACATGAGGATTGAGTTGAGTCAAATACCTTATTCTGACAGTCATGTCTTTTGTACTTAGGATGTTTAGTGGCCATGATTTAAAATAGAACACTTGGGTCTGAATCATAACACTGCTTCTCCCTTAGCAATGTGAGTTGAGATAACTTCATTCTTACCACAAGGGTGCTACTAACTCTCTTACCCAACCACTACTGTGAAATACTAGATATTATCAAATTTAGAAGTAAAGCATTTATGAATCCTGCCACACATAAGTAAAACAATGTTGACACTTAAATTTAGGTTCCCTTCAGCATGTGAAGTTCCCTATTATGAAATTATAATACCTTGAATCAAGTAAGTAAATGAAGATGGGACCATAGTTTGAAAATGTTTCATGTGAATTGTTCTGTAGCTTTTCTGTTGAAAAACATGCATTCAGTCTCTATCTCCATCCATCACCAGATGAAGGTTCTATGGTGATATGCAAGATATTCATCAGTATTGCTATAGGATAGGGTCGTTTCAGGTTCCCTATCCTCATCTGCCCAAGGCACTAACTGGGGATATCACCTTGGGCTCCTGGGAGCCACTCTAGGTTCAAGTCTCTTGCCAGCCCTAAGGTGGCTCCCTTAACTAAGAATTGTGCTTCCGTGCTCCCCTATCCAGCCTTCCTTTATCCCAATCATCCTGTTTCCCCAAGTTCCCCCCATCCTCCCTTTCTCACTTTTCTCTCCCCATCTCCCCTTACCCCCACCCCACCCCACCCCCAAGATCCCACTTTCCTCCCTGGCAATTTTGTCTACTTCCCATAGGCAAGAGAATAACTATATGTTTTTCCTTGGGTTCACCTTCTTATTTAGCTTCTTTAGGTTCACCAATTGTAGACTCCGTGACCCTTATTTATGGCTAGAAAGCAATTATGAGTGAGTACATCCCATGTTCATCTTTTTGGGTCTGGAGACCCACACTGGAGCACTGGACTGATCTCCCAAGGTCCCAATGAGGAGCAGAAGGAGGGAGAACAGGAGCAAGGAAGTCAGGACCACGAGGGGTTCACCCACCCACTGAGACAGTGGGGCTGATCTATTGGGAGCTCACCAAGGCCAGCTGGACTATGACTGAAAAAGCATGGGATAAAACCGGACTCTCTGAACATGGCGAACAATGAGGGCTGATGAGAAGCCAAGGACAATGGCACGGGGTTTTGATCCTACTTCATGTTCTGGCTTTGTGGGAGCCTAGCCAGTTTGGATGTTCACCTTCCTAGACATGGACGGAGGGGGGAGGACCTTGGACTTTCCACAGGGCAGGGAACCCTGACTGCTCTTTGGTCTGGAGAGGGAGGGGGAAAGGAGTGGGAGGAGGGGGAGAAGGAAATGGGAGGCTGGGAGGAGGGGGAGGGAAATGGGAGGCTGGGAGGAGGGGGAGGGAAATGGGAGGCTGGGAGGAGGGGGAGGGAAATGGGAGGCTGGGAGGAGGCTGAAACTTTTTTTTTCCTTTTCTCAATAAAAAAAATTAAAACATTAAAAAAAAGAAAACATGCATTCAGATAATATACAGTTTAAAATGTCTCCTAATGTAAGGCATTGGGTAGCACTGGGGAAAACGGTGAGGAAAAGACCTTACCATTCCTTTGCAAAAATCTACACTACTTTTTCAACCAGGGATAAGTTGTATGGTTACTACAAACTCTTAGATAGTTGGGGGAGCTAGACGTGAAGTTGCTTCTGTGTAGTGTTCGTGAAGCCGAGTCAACACCTAAGGGGACAGACAGGTAGATAATTAGCTAGAATGTTTCTTTCTTCAGTCCTTTGAATCTATGGGAACCTATAACCCCTGGGGTCTTCACACGGAAGAGGGAAGAAGATAATGGATAACTGAGACAGTCAAACAGCGCGTAGCTGACTTTGAGCACAGAAACGCTATGACCTCACTAAGACGTCCACTGTAGTTTGCTCGGTCCCTACCGTCTAAAAACTTAGTGCCTCTTCAGGAGTCAAGGATCTGGTGTGGGCATCTTATTTTCCGATGGTGAGCATCTTATTTTCCATGCTGTGCTTGGGCTGATGGGGGTTGACATGATGGCAGGGAGAAAATTGGAGACACAGTGCCTCTAGAGGGTCTTTCACTCAGTCATTGCCTCATGCCAAGCAGAGAGTTGAATGTGCCTTGGGTGTTTCTCGTTCCATAAAGAGCACCTGGATTTATGCGTGGATGGGGAAAAATTGCACAGTTGCACCCCACATGCTTTAATCCACTCCACATTGGAAGTTCCATTTCTACTTAGATATCAGTCGTGATGATCTTGAATTGTAGAGTCGTCCAATAGACAGTTGGTGTCTGCCATCCTCAGTGACACCAGGTCTGCTTGGTAGAACTCCTTTATCAGGTGTGTGGTCACTGACCCTTGCTCCAAATTAGTGCATTACATTTTAGATCATTATTTTTCTCATCTTGACTTAAAATCCAAATAATTTCCATTGACGTTTGGTGTCAGCCTAAGTCACAGTGGCTTTCCTGTGTGGTCTCCCTTTCTTTATCTGCAGACTGCCTTACTACATATCAAGAATGCATGGGTCTATTTACCTGTTTGACTCCAGTTAGTCCTCCACCACTGGGGGTATTTTACCCAACCTGGCTTCTATCAAATTATTGTTTAATCTGTTGACAAATTAAAATCTCTTTGCAGCCAGACTTGACAGACAAAATTCAAAAGAATATTTAGGGTCTTAGCTTGAGTGTATCTTTCTGCTATGTTATTTTACAATCATAATAAAAAGATATTCACACACAGCCACTGAGTAACTGAGTTTTCTTTTACTCCATGAGAGAAAAAAAAAAAATTCTGGTCATTTTTCAAGTTGAGAATTCGGATTCTTGAGTTCTGGGGTGCTGTTAGGGTTTGTTTCAGATTACTTGAGTCGAGGCCCCCTGGCAATTACACTCTGGGACATTGACCTCGTTCCAAGAATTGCTTACAAAGTAGCGGAATAGGATGGGTGAGTTGACCGTAACAAAATCAGATGAAAGAGTTCGATGCAGTGTCACGACTGCAGTACATGGCCACTTGGTGTCAAGGCTCGAGGTTCCCAGCCATCAAATGCTCAGTGACCTTTAGGTACACGCATCCCCAGCCCCTCCAGTGGACAGTAATTCTGTATGCGATGAAGTCACAGCATACAGGTCGTGACTTGCTGTGGGATTATAATTGTTTGGACTTACTTTGTATAAGGCATGGGCTTTTAAAAAAATATTAATTAATTAATTAATTATGTATACAATATTCAGTCTGTGTGTATGCCTGCAGACCAGAAGAGGACACCAGACCCCATTACAGATGGCTGTGAGCCACCATGTGGTTGCTGGGAATTGAACTCAGGACCTTGGGAAGAGCAGATAATGCTCTTAACCTCTGAGCCATCTCTCCAGCCCGGCATGGACGGTTTCAATATGTTCTTAGTCTCTGTGGGAACTCTGCTGCTCAGTTACTGAGTTTGCGTCCCAATGAGCACCTTTACCTGTCACCCAGCATCCTCCTCTCTCCATAAATCTGTGATGATGTTTCTGAGCACTGCAATTCTGGCCAAACCAATCAGTCCGACTCTGTCAGCCTTGGCTTTGCTGACTTGTTCATCTTATCACCCCAGTAGCTGACCGTACAATATTTTATTTTTGGATTAACCACAGTTCTGATAAAGCCACTTATTAACAGTTAGATGGGTTCCTTGGAGCTTGCCTAGCTCGAAGGAGAACTTTAACAATTCCTATGTGGCTGAGTCACCCTAGGGACCTCAGACCCTGCAGTCCCTTTCTGTTGCTCTTCCATCCTTGTTTAAGCCCATGAATGACTTATGGAGTGTGTCAGGCTTGGCTGGGGTTTTATGGCAAATGTCAAGTGCAGGCTCCACAGTGAGCCAGGTCAGTCATTCTTTTCTTTTGTCCTCCCCCCTACCCCCCTCCCGAGGCGGCAGGGTACTTTCTTTAAAGGGAAATCGTCAAGGTTTCACTTGGCTTTTTCACACCTCCCACTCTCTCCATCCACCCTCCCCCCCAAGATCAAGGCTGTGACTCCTTAGGCAGCCTTTGCCTGGCGGTGACGCACAGTGTGGGTGGGGGAACCTCTGACACACGTAAACAGCCAGACCATACAGCAATGGTGGCTGCTAGGACCAATGAGCACGAAGGATAGACCTAAGAGCTTCACTCATATTTGGTTTCTAGCCATAAACAAAGGACATTGAGCCTATAATTAGTGATCTTAGAGAAGCTAAATAAGGAGAACCCAAAGAAAACCATATAGGCATCCTCCTGAGTATTAGCCTTCATCAGGCTCGATGAAAGGAGACAGAGGCAGAGACCCACATTGGAGCACCGGACACAATTCTCAAGGTCCAAATCAGGAGCAGAAGGAGAGAGAGCACGAGCAAGGAACTCAGGACCGCAAGGGGTGCACCCACACACTGAGACAATGGGGATGTTCTATTGGGAACTCACCAAGGCCAGCTGGCCTGGGTCTGAAAAAGCCTGGGATAAAACCGAACTCTCTGAACATAGCGGACAATGAGGACTACTGAGAACTCAAGAACAATGGCAATGGGTTTCTGATCCTACTGCACGTACTGGCTTTGTGGGAGCCTAGGCAGTTTGGATGCTCACCTTACTAGACCTGGATGGAGGTGGGGGTTCCTTGGACTTCCCACAGGACAGGGAACCCTGATTGCTCTTCAGGCTGAGGAGGGGAGGGCTTAGTTGGGGGAGGGGGAGGGAAATGGGAGGCGGTGGCAGGGAAGAGACAGAAATCTTTAATAAATAAATAAATTAAAAAAAAGAGAAATAGTGACGAGAAAGCCAAAGGTAGAGCAAAGTGACACACAAGGTGGATGGACACTCTCCTTCTCGTTAGGACAAACCTATCTGAGCGAGAAAGGACCAGATACCTGCCAGGACCACCCACGGAGGCACGCAAGATCTCAGTACCAATTTCATGTGAGATGCGGGTTGTGGCTCTAAACCTAACTTGGCTGGTGAGATCTGGCTTCCATCTTCAGGCAAATATAATCTATCTCTGTTATCTAAAGAACGTGATATCCGTCTTCTCCCTCATGGTGTGGAATGTTACCAAAATAGAAAGAAAAGAAAAAAAATCAATAAATCTCTGCTGGTCCAGTTCCTTCTTGTTTTGTAAAGGGGCCTCACACACGTCCTCAACTTCTCCAGCGTACACAGAGCCCCCCGTGAGCCCTGCAAACTACAGGCCTAAATCATGAAATCTACCCATTAATCACCTTGGAGTGGGTGTGGGGCTGGGAACCCCCTACAGCACCTGGAGGCCTGAGAACTGGGCCCCTGGCCAGCTCACCACGTCTGCATGCTGCTGCGTAGGTTGCAGTGTCTACTTCCTCTTCAACACTGTCAGCAATGCAGGCTAAACCTGTGTTCATGGACTCGCTCTAAAACCTTCAGGTTCACGGATTTTCTGGTCTCTTGTTTCAAACCACAGGGGCAGAACCCGTGTTTCACGTTGCTTTCTCCTTCCCACCACACGGCTTTTGTTCTCCAGCAGGAGTGGATGTGGTAGCCAGGTAAGAACACTGCCTGTGCCTTGAAGGTTCAGCTCCTCCTTCAGCTGCACCTGGATCTCCCGAGACTTGGGTTGAAACACAGGTTGCTGGATTTGCCCTCCGGAGTATGGACTCAGCACGGTGGCCTCGACACTTGTCTCTCTAATGAGATGTCAGGTGAAACTCTTTTGGCTGTTGCCAGCAGCATATGAATGGAGCACATTTTGAGAACCACCAAGCTAACTCGCATCACCCTCGGTGATAATATTATACCTCGGTGGTATTACCGTAAAAGCTGGTACCTACGTTCTCCTTGAGGAGACATCTCAAGGAGATGTGATTTTATTGTGTAGAATAAAAATTGCTGGGAAATCCTGCTTGAGTTGGGTGACACCTTCAGGTGTCAGTCAGCAGCAACAGACTAGGAATAGAAAGATGTCTCTCAGAAGACAGTGGTGGGGACGAAGAGGCCACAAGAGGATCTGCCTCCCCAGATCAAAGGGCTGAGAGGTCCCACAGGCTAGAACTGATTTTAGGAGGAGTCTGGAGTCTGGATTGCCTGATTTCCTGAGGGTTCGGGGGTCCAGTAAGGTTTCTGGGGATGCTAAGGCTGAAAGTCAAGCTCTCAGGGACCCTCAAAGATGTGGAGAGCTTTTATTTCATTTAGTGTTTTTATTTAAACTTTAGACCTTTAAAGAAGAGATAAACCGCTGGCTATGCTGGCACACATCTTTAATCCCAGCACTCAGGGGGCAGAGGCAGGTGGATCTCTGTGAGTGTGATGTTAGCCTGGGCTACATAGTGAGTTCCAGCTAGATACATAATGAGACCCTCTGTAAAAACAAACAAACAAATAAATAAACAAATAAAAACCCGAAAAAACTCAAAACCTGAAATGTCACTAAAATCACTGCAATAAAGTGTATACCACATTGCACAAGAGCTCTGAACTTGTCAAATTTATAGATTTCATTGATCTTTAACAAAGCTTTGTCAGAGCAAAACAGCAGAATAAATTGTAATCCCCAGAGGGAAACAGAGGCATGGATATATATGAATGGTAAGACCACTAGGGTCTAGTTCACAGACAGACAGGTCAGGCAGCTTCTTAGAGGGCCCCAGAGAAGACCCCGTGTTCTTAGGGCTCTATTTTCCTTTCGAGTGAGGTGAACCCAGAGTTCAAATCTAATCCTGAGTAAACTGACATTTGGAGTGGGGCTTCTGAAGGTCTCAGAGAGGAGATTAAATCATTCCGTCTCTAGCCGAGCATCTGCATCTCAAGCCCTGAGTCTCCGGCTCTCCTGGAAGAGCCGTTCATCATCCGCCTGCAGGAGGGAGGCAGACAGTGTGATCGAGCCGAACAGTCTTTACGGTTTACAGCCACACATTGCAGTCTGACATAAATCCTGAACTAAAGAGGTCTGCAGCACATAGGAGCCCGTTGTGGCCAGATCCTCGGGTTTTTCTGGCAACATTCACCCCATCTGTCTCTATGGCCAACAAACAAATCAATTCCATTTTAAATCAAAATGGCAGGATTCCTGACACTTCTCTGGGGTTTCCAGCACTATCCCTAGAGGGCAGGACCCTGAGGCCCTTTCCCACTTAACTTGACTCTTCTATCTTTAGCTGGATAATACCAGGCTCATATGAGAGACTTCCTTAACAGGAAGAAGGCCAGAACCTACATAGACCAGGCAGAGGTCTGGGATTGAAAGGAGGGGCAACCTTTCTGTTGGGGGTGGGAGTGTTGAAATGACCGTCCATCCCTCTGTCCTCAATATCATCGGCCCCACCCCCACAGACACCCTTGGACTCAGAGGCAAAGGAGAGTGGACAGATGGTCGCACTTACTAAACCCTGCGTGCCTGGTTACTCTTCAAGAAATTCCAGCAAATGCTGAAGTCTTTGGGACCTGAAGGACCTGTCATGGAGAACAGGTGTAGGAGCTGGCATTAAAACTTGTGTTTCCACAAAGCCCCTGTTCTTAACTGTGCCACGCAGTGGAGACCTTTGCAGAAAATAAAAACAAATGACTTTGCCCACAGATGTGAATTCATCTCTTATTTTGAGGGATTATGTTTTGCTTGGGTATTAAATGGTTCGTTCTTTTCTTAAAACCATGGTAATGACAGCTAGTGGCTCTCTCTCACCTTCCTTCTCCTCCCTCTCTTCCTCCCTCTTTACCTTTTTCACTTGGTGAGGGCTGAAAAGCAACTATATATATGTATATATATATATATACTTATATATAAACATACATATTACTTCCTGTTTTCATTAAAATTTTTAAATTAATTTTATAATCGTTCACATTAAGATTTTTATTTTTTGGTTTTTTTTTTTGGTTTTTCGAGACAGGTAAGATTTTTATTTTTTAAAAAATTTATGTAACTTAATTTTATGTGAATTGGTTTGAAAGTATCTCCTAGAACTGGAATACAGTTGTGAACTGACATGTGGTTGCTGGGAATTGAACACAGGTTCTCTGGAAGAGCAGCCAGTGCTTCTAACCACTGAGCCATCTCTCCAGCTCCCCGCATTAAACTATTTTTATACACGTATGTTATGTACTTTGAGCATATGCCCTCCCCCGCCCCGCCCATTAAGACGTTTTTCTTCATCCACAAGTCTCCGAGCCTCTGTCTCGTCATAGTTGGAGAATACAGCTCTGAGCTAGCTCTGTGCAGTGGCTAACATGCCAAAATTCTGCCTTCGAGTCCACCCCCCCCCCCATACCATCCATTTCAGCTCAGGCTATGGGAAACGCTGGGAGGAGCTATCAGAGACTTCGTAGTGAGGGTGTCCCCTCCTCACCCGAACACGCCTTCTTCCTTCTGCACACTTATGCCGGGGTTCGCTGTGGCCACACTGAGCTCCGGTGTCATGAACTGGGAGAATGTGCTAATTGGGAAGTATTCCTCGGAATCATTTCTGTTTACTTGCCCTGTGGTGATTTTCTTTGAATGAAGCCCGGATGCCCCTCTTGTGGTTTGACCGAGGATGATGTACTCAGCTGGAAGCGCCTCTGCCCTCGCAAACCCAAATGAAGCCACGTGAGTTGTGAAGCAGAGAGCTGTGATTGGATATCTGCGTCCCGTTGATGATGATTTCAATGGTGTCTGCCAACCACATGACAAGGGTTCCTAATGACTCCCCGATTCTTGAGAAGACCATCCCTGATGACTCCAGACTGAAGGCAGCTGTGAACTCTGCTCCCTCAGAGCTCCATGTCCGCACACAGCTTCATGTCTGCACCATTCCACTTCAGGGCGTCCACACCCACAGTGACTCTCTCTTAGGTCCTCTAACTTCCTTTATGGCCTCAGTGGATCATCTCACGCGTCGCGGAGCAGGGAGACGTGTGATCTGTGAGACCTCCCTGATCGGTTCTCAGAGGAAGACTCCCTGGGTGCACGCGTTTCTCTCTCCACATTTCTCCATTTGGATTTTTAAGGCATTTGAATAAAATGTTGCTGGAGTGTTGTGACCTGCTAGTGATGGTTTTCCAGAGATGGCCAGTTATTATTGCTGTGTGTGTGTGTGTGTGTGTACACGCACTCATGCGCGTTGTGTGTGGTGTATGGCTGCATATGGTGGCCAGAGGATAACGATTATTCCTCCAGTGCTAGCCACATTTTTAAGTTCTGATTTTATTTTTATTATTATTATGTATATCTGTGACAATGGGGGCGCATCCCTGTGCCATGGTGCTTGTGGGGGGCAAAGGACAACTTTTGGGAGTCAGTTCTCCTCTTCCATCGTGGGTTCTGGGATCAAACTCAGGTTGGCAGGCATGGTGGCAATCCCCTTTTCCCTCCCTTTCTTTTCTTCCTGAGGCAGGGTTCTCACTGGCCCGGGGCCATGAGAGGCTGAGTGGCCAGAAAACAAGTCCTAGAGCCATTCCTGTCTCTACCGCTCCAGCACCGGGATTATAAACACTCGCCATGATGCCTTGTGTCAGGCACCTAAAGGAAACTCGATTCCCCAAGCTCCCAAAGTCAGTCCAAACATCCAGAGATGAGTGCAACCTGAACTCTAGAAGGACTTCCGGTGATTAGATAAGAGCCAGCACTCCTCAGGAACTTGTGGGGCTGTCTTCTGTCTACAAAAGGAGTCATTTCCCTGGCGAAACGGACAAATGGATCTCCAGTTAACATACCTGGGCAGCGATCCGCGTATCAAAGTCCTCGCTGCCCCCAGGCTCCCTTGGTTCTTATGTACTATAATATCATCTCAAAAGCCCTGTGCCAGTCTCCCTGCCTTTCTCTCCTCCCAGCTAAGTCAGCTATTCTCATTGTTCAGGGCTCCTGCTATGCTCACTGTGTTCTCTCCAGTCTGTATCCCCTGCTGATCTCCCTCTTGCCTAGAAAGCCCTTGTGTCTAGTCTGCTGGCCGTGCTCAGTTTACTTCCTCTTTATGCTCTGACTCCTCCAGATGCCTCTGGCTGTTCTCTCTCTCTCTCTCTCTCTCTCTCTCTCTCTCTCTCTCTCTCTCTCT
>NW_004949180.1:877477-884131 GCF_000317375.1 Microtus ochrogaster
TCTCTCTCTCTCTCTTACAATAAAAGCTTAAAAGCTTTCCCCCTAACCATACCATGGAGCTGTCATGTTGGCAGTTTCTTTACTACAATCCCATATATATATGCATATGTCTGGTGTATAAAAAAAAACTTTCATTATATTTAAGATACTGTGTATATGTGTCAGTATGTGCTGGTGCCCTTGGAGTCCAGAAGAGGGTGTCAGATCCACTGGAGCTGGAGCTGTAGGCAGCTGTGAGTTACCCCATGTGGGTGCTGGGAATCAATCATGTCCCCTGCTGTACCAGTACAGACTCATAACAGCTGAGTCAGCTCTGCATGGCCATGCCCGGCATCCTATAGAGCAGTACAGGTTCATAACAGCTGAGTCAGCTCTCCTTCAGCATTTTACAAGGGTTTGGGGGACTGAACCTACAGCCTGGGGTTTTCAGGGCAATCACTTCACTGACTGAGTCAGTGAGCATCTCCCTGAGCTCCCTTCCTCCTGTGTTTCCCGCCAGCTTCCCACCCATTTGCTTCCTCACTCACTTTGAGTGCTGGTAGGGCCTATAGCTGCACCAGGAACAGGAGCTGCCCTCGCAGAGGCGGTGAAGGGAGAGACAGCGTCCCATGTGTGCTCAAGGTGGTGACTGCAGCAGGCAGAGGCAAAGGCCTCTGCTAAGCTGATGTCCACGCCTAGGCTCTGAGCTGGGAACCAGGCAGGGAGTCCAACTGGGTTCCCTGGAAGTGTCTGATTTGACTGGGCTGTCTTTATGTTTGTTGGGTCTAAGTTGGTCACCTGACCGTGGTAGGAAACCTGGAGGAGATGTGACAGGTAGAGAGAGAATCATCTCCTGGCAGAAGCTAGTTGACGGGCTTCTGGGAGTGCCTTTGCTGTGCTCAATAAACGCAAGCACCAATGGTGTGCGTGTGTGTGCGTGCATGTGTGCGTGTATGTGTGTGCGCGTGTGTGCATGCGCCCTTGCTGTGCTCAATAAACACAAGCACAAATGGTGTGAGTGTATGTGTGTCTTCATCCAGACAACTGAACTCACCTTGGGAATTCAAAACACCCGCCCTCTGTCTAGTTTCTCCCTGAAGACAAAATAAAGTGCTGGACTAAGACTTTGGGGTTCTTTAGTTTCCAAATCAAGACCAGCACTCTCTCTTGTCCTGTTTCTCTGTGGGGGGACCATTGCTTGGATTTGCTTTTCCCTCTTCAAGAGCTGAAGAACGTCGAAAAGGCATCTTTTACCTTAGTGAGTTAAAGCATCACTTCTGGCCCGACTTGGTTCGGTTTTTTACTCGCTTTGCTCTTTGTATCCATTTCAATATTTAGAAATAGATGGGATTCCAAAACAGGCCAAAATAGACTCGGGTGGCAGAAACTGAAGCTCTGCCTGGCACACCAATGAGTTTCCCTGGAAGGGAGGCGAATTTAGTGCAGAACGATATTTGGCATTCCCTCTTTCTGCTTGTTGACTCAGCGAGAGTTCACATACCCTATGGTAGCCACTCTGATTGCTAATGGAGATGCCTCTGTCAAGGTATTTGTATTTCTCAATCTCCAAAAGGACCCCTCACTTCAATAAAAGCATACAAGCTATGCAGTTGCCGTCATTGCTATATTATTACATGCTTGAATTAAAGGCTATAAATGAGAGCTGGGGAGATGGACCACTTGCCATGTGAGCACGCGGACTAGAGTTGAGATCTCCACTGTCTGTGTGCATGTTGGGTAGGCATGGATGTCTGCCCTTAATCCCAACACACAGGAGATGGAGACAGGCTCCACAGAGCAAGCTAGCTGGTTAGACTACCCAAACTGGTGAGCTCTTGTTCCATGTGTAAGGCACACAGTGACCCAGGAAGACACCTGACATCAACTTCCGAGTACTACATGCATAAGCCCTCATACACAGGTAATGTAGCAGGGTCATCTGTCTATGTGTTACCTTCATGGGTTAATAAAAAGACTGCCTTGGCCTTTTAATAGGGCAGAAAATTAGGTGGGTGGAGTAGATAGAACAGAATGCTGGGAAGAAGGGACGTGAGTCAGACGCCATAGCTCTCCTCTCCAAGATGGACACAGGTTAGAATCTTCCCGGTAAGCCACCACCTTGTGGTGCTACACAGATTACTAAATATGGGGTAAAGCAAGATGTGAGAATTAGCCAATAAGAGGCTAGAACTAATGAGCCAAGCAGTATTTAAATGAATACAGTTTCCGTGTAATTATTTTGGGTAAAGCTAGCCGTGCAGGAGCCGGGTGGGACAAAAAGCAGGCCTGCTCCTCATCACTACATACAGGTGCAGCCATATGCAATCACTCAATATGAAACATTTTATTACATTTTATTGATTTATATTTATTTACTGTGTATGGCATACCAATAATCCATGAAAACTTTTATTAAAAGTTGGTTTTTAATGTATTAATTATATCATATTATATATATATATAATATATATATATTATATCAAAATATATTAATGACAAAAACATATATAAACAATTAATTTATGGAATTAAAGGCATCAGCCCTCCCCCCCGCCCCTTTACTCTTGCACCTATGTTAGAGATTCTACAAGGCTGATTGGCTGCATAGAACACTGCAAAGCTACAGCCAAATTATCACGGTTTTCCCTAATAGCTCTCTTTTGCCTACCTCTGAGAGTGAACTAACATCTTTTTAGCAATCAGGCAAATCCTTTGGAATGTAACAGCTTACTAGCATTATTTTCACCAAACCCCAAGCTAAGAACATTATCAGACAACACCTAAATCCTCTCCCAGTTTCCCCCACTACGCTGTAATCTGCTGCTCACCCGGTGTTCCCACCGATGTCTTTGGAAAACACCTTGATTTATGACTTTCTTTTGTTGTGTCACCACAGAAGCTCGTGTGACCGCTTTTCACGTTGGTACATGCTGTTCAGGGCAACATGAATCTGTCTTCCCAGGTCACGGTCAGTCATATTTGGCTTTGAATAAGTTATGTATTATCCCCTTTGCTGTGAGCACTGTGTTTTGCATGGACGTGGAATGGAAATATGTAAGCGCCAGAAGGGAATTTTAAATGTGGGATGATCTCGATGATTTTATAATTAAGAAATGGAACTCTCTGTTTGTGAGGACTATGCACAGCGGAGTCAATCAGAGAATGGCCCGGAGTGAATCGAGGCATTTTAAAAGGCAGACAGGACACATAAGCAGGTTAAGAAGTTCTCTGTTGGCAGGAGGGTACCACAAAGGCGGTCAGCGGAGTTGTCCACTGTCAGCCTGGTTCCTGGGCTAGCTCAGAGGGCAGATTTAAGGCCAGTTTGAGTCATACCATTGCTCTCTGTTCAGCGTGAAAAGCCTTCCAAGTGGAATGCCTCAATGGAAGCCGGAAGTAATAGTTAAGATTAAAGCGTCCTAGGGAACGGGGAATATAATGTCCATGAGCCCGAGAGAAGCAAACTACGCTACAAGCAAAGCAAAAAGGCAAATTGGTCACTACCTAAAGATTCATCCAGAGCAGACCCCAAGAATACTCTGAGGTAGGACAGTGGTGGGGAAGGGAGACCACAGTAACTGTTGATATTAATTTATGTAACAGAAGTTGTTAATCAGTCAGAAAAAAAATAATAATCCCTGCCTAGGATTGGATTTTCTTGAATGACCTCCCCTGGAAATCACTGCCCCAAGCTCTGTCAGTGCCCAAGGATCCTGGTGTTTCAGAAAATGAGTATCTGTAGGCCAAACCGGTTTGGTCAGCTCTAAGAGGGCCTCAGGAGCCATCATCTCTATCCCAGCCAGCAGCTCAGCTCCAGCTTTCCCATCTAAGCTCCTTCCTATGTGCCACTGTTTCCCTTCCTCCACCCGAAAGCCTCCTTCAACGGTTAACCCCCACAGTTCATTAAAACAAGCTGTTCGAACAGGTCCACAAGAGTTAGTCATCCTTGGAGGTTTAGGGAGCTTTGCTGTGCCCAGAGACTGGCACCAGCAAGCCTCCCTCATAAGGAGAAGGTCTGGCTTGGAGAATTGTGGTTTAAAGTCATGCGTTCACAGGTTATAGTTTGCCTGTGTCATGAGCTTGAGACTAGTGGGGCCTATTAAAGTTCAGGACCAATGACTCTATGGTAATTTATATGAACGTGCTTTAAAAACCTGAATGCCGAAGCTCTTATCCTTTTTCTCTGATAACAGACGTGGTGAAGATGTAAACGCCTTCCAAGGACAGACACCTATACCTGTGAGATTTGGAATGCAAACTCAAGAATCCCATATCTGCTCCCATGCGTCACAGATCTCCCAAACTAGCATGATTTGTAAATACATAATGATATTAAACATATATTTTTAAATATAAAGAATTGCATTTTTACACAAACCGCCATAATATACTGGAGAAGATACAAGTAGGCAGAAAAAAAAACTTGGAAAGATACACACTATGACATGAATGCTTGTATACTATCTGTGAGATTGTAGATGGTCTAAATTGTCTATAATTTTGTTGTTTTCTTTCAATTTAATTTTATTTCTCTCTCGTTTTTTCTCACTGAAGTAGTTGCACTTACAACAGATTTTCAAAACAGAGGACAGAAATAGCAAAAGCAAGTCTAAAAAGACACAAGGGGATGCTGGGGACTGCTGGGGACCGATTACTTACTTGCCATTGCGATCACATCACATTGCGATGATTCGTAGGGAGTTTCTCCTGGCCTTCTGATTGGTTCAGATGTAGGGTCCTTATTCCAGCTAAACCCACAAGTGTCTCTTCTGAAGATTGTGTGAACAACAGCTATCAAGGAGCCAGTTTCTCTTTGGGGTTGTGGGGGACATTTTTCTGCTTGCCTACAGGACATAGAGAAACGCCAGTGGCTACTGAGTCCCTGGCTGCAGCTGCCTTTGAGACCTGGCAGGACTGGCTTCTGTCCTTTCTGAGTTCCGACTCTTCAGTTCTTCCTCTGATCTTCTAACATTTTTTTTTTTGCTTTGTTTTGTTTATTTATTTATTTTTTGTTTTGTCTGAACTAGTTAAGAGTTTGATTTCTGGTACATGGACCGGGTACAAAGTTAGGAAAATTCAAGAATAAAGTACGACTGTAGTTTTGAAACACATGAAGTCACCAATACTTCCTGACTCCGGCGGTTGAAATTGTCTGCATGTGTGCCTGGCCTTGTAGAGGATTGAGAGAAGAATGCAAAAACAGACAAGCGGGGATGACTGGCTCAGATTCAGATCATCCTGTCTGGTAAGGAGGCAGAACCCATTGTGGCTGCAGGAAGAAACAGACAATAGCAGTATTGTTTAAGCTAAGGTTATGACCATCAAAATTAAATTGCTTCTTTTACTTATGAATGCGATGTACAGGATAACACATTTACAATAACCCAATAAATTAGAGAGCAATCCCTGCACTAATTGGGCAACTGAAGGTTTCTAAGCTTTGCTAAAACCTCAGCAAATTGATAGAGATATACTACAAAAGAATTTACTCTAAATGTGGTTTGTGTCCTTCAAAGTCAATGTAGTCACAAGTACTGGAACTTAATTATTCTAGGAATACTCAAAATAGTGAGACTTGAGAAGGAATGGCTTGTCTGTCTGTGTGTAGGCATGAAGGTGTCATCAGGTGCCATTTCTCAGGTGCTATCCACTTTATTTTATTTTTTTGAGACAGAGGCTCTAACTGGCCTGGGACTTGTCAAAGATTTCAGACTGGGTAACGAGTGAGATCCAGGATTCTGCTCTCTCTGCCTCCACAGCCCAGCAGAGGGATTACAAATGTGCACAACCATTGTTATCATGACCCAAGGTCAGTCCCACAAGGGGCAGCAGAGGATGACCAGAGGCTGTGGCAGGTGAAGGGCAGATATCCCATGCAGAGAGAGCTTGGGTATAGAGTTTATTTGGTGGGTATTGGGAAGGGTTTAAAAATAAGGGGTTATGGAGAAAAGAGATAAAACGGGAATAAGGGGTTATGGAGGAAGACACACACAAAGAGAGAGAGAGAGAGAGAGAGAGAGAGAGAGAGAGAGAGAGAGAGAGAGAGAAGGGGAAGAGGGGGAAGGGGAAGAGGGGGAAGGGATAGGTAGAAGCTGCCTCTTCAGAAGGACAGGCAGAGAGAGAGATGGAGTGGAGTGGAGGTGAGAGATTTACTTACCTTGATAGGGATGGGGAGATTGAGAGTGGGCAGGGCCTGTCTCTTAAAGGGACAGGATATCCAGGTGGCAGGTCAGGCCAACAAATCACAACAACTCACAACAACCGTATCTGTCAGTTTTGTTTTGTTTTGTCAAATGAGTTCATGGGAAGAGGCTCGAACTCAGGCTGTGACTTACAAGTAAAGTACCTCACCAACCAGGTCATCATCCTGATCCTAAAGTGATCCTCTTAATAATGACCCTCTTAACTGAAATAGAATTCATCCAAGTGAAAACCTCCAACTTTGAATTCAGTTCTATCTAGATCCGCACTGAACATGAGAAAATGAAGCTGCTTAGATTTCATTTTAGTGAGTTTAATCTATTGTAACATGATGGAGAGAGAGAGAGAGAGAGAGAGAGAGAGAGAGAGAGAGAGAGAGAGAGAGAGAGAGAAGGAGAACAGTTGGGGGTCCAGAAGAGTCCAGGCTGGAGAGAGAAAAAAATACCACACATGGCCAGCAGACTAGATGGGCCTGTC
>NW_004949180.1:884751-890667 GCF_000317375.1 Microtus ochrogaster
AAGAATTAGTTAATAAGAAAAGCCTGAGCTACTAGGTCAACCAGTTTATAATTAATGTAGACTCTGTATGTCCCTTTGGAACTGAACTGAAGAACTGGGTGGGACAGAAACCTCAGTCAACAGGTTATGCATTGTCCCTGCTAAGAGAAACTGACAGCATTATGGGGAGCACAGGTATCTGGGAGGAGGAAAGCCTGGGGAGGCGGGAAGGGCTAGGATGGTTGCGTGGGTTTTGAAACGTATAACAGGTACTGTGATACTAAGGGGCCTGGAGGCCAGCATGTGCTTTGGTATGCAACCGTAGGTAGCCATTTGTCCTTCTGCCAGAGGTAAAAGAAATGACGCTTTTTGGCAGATGGGAACCAGTATCACAAGTTCTTGAGGAAGGCTGGTATTTACCTAACCACCAGAAATTTTATAGCCCTGCTTGAGCATATTTCTGGATATGCAGACTGCCTTTTGGAGTTTGGGGAATTGAGTTTCCTTTGGACCTGACACAGAATATTTGAATCTACAGACCCAGGCTTCAGTGTCACCTTGCAAGGAGGGCTGACAAGATATTACAACTGTATTGAACCTCTTTTTGGGGACAAGCTCCCCGACTGGTTAGTGCCTCTTTCTTCTCTCAGCATGGGATTCCTAGGGGATTTCCCATTTCTTTGGGGTCCGTTGTTTCAACAGTCTGATTGAGAGACAAAAATATCTCTTTAGATATCTTCATTTCTGCCAGGCAGGTTGCAAGACAATAAACTAAATCCATCTACAATCTGAAGAAGTGTTCTTTTTATTTATTTTTATGCTATTTTAAGAGTTTGCAGGAAAAGGACCGGCATTCCCTGCAATCAGGAGTTGGAGAATCTAAGGAGTTAAGGCTCTATGTGGAGGAAGACAGCAGTGTGCTTAGTCCCACCCTTGCAGGTCTGCTTTTGGGTTTCTGACCAGGCAGGTAAACAGCTAGAGGTTTGGATTAGTCAACAGTCCCAAGGAGGAAAATAAAAACTGCTGAACTCACATTGTTCTTATTGCTAGGTTTCAAACCCAGGACAAATGGCTGAGGTGCCTTTTTAACAAATCAGTGTGGACCTGGCTACATATTTGCCCATGATCCCTCGGTCCCTGTTTATTACAGGGCGTACCCGCCTCCTACCTTGAACTCTTTGGTTGGGGGGGAGCACAACTACTCTTCCCTATATAGTCCGACCAATTTGGTTGCCCACTCCCTTTGTATTTTTGGGCCTCCTGGTTGTTGCACCTGGTTTTCCTCTCTCTCTTCCTTCCCCTTCCCCTCTCCCACAAAGCCGAGCTCAGTCCGGACATGTCCACTCCGGCCTCCCCCAGATGTCAGATCTCTGCCTCTGGCTATCTCTCCCCCACATCTTTCATAAACCTTCCCCTCCACCATACTTCTTTCTTTGTTCACTTATCTCACTTGGTCATCTCACCCCATGAGGTCTCCAAAATCCAGCAGTGAACTGAGCGTCACTGGTGGGGAGGAGGTGAGTGGGGTAGGGTTGGTCCTGATATTTTCTCCCCTCTTCTCCACCCAATGCCCCAACCCGAGCATTTCATGTTGATCTTCAAGGACCTGAGGAAGGGAACACTTTTCTTATTTCCACTCCATGAACCCTTTGTCTTAGTCCAGACACACTGATATTTTCCCCTTTACTTCCTTATGACTAAGAAGTGTGTTGAAGTGATAGGTAAAATATGGGAGAGATCACACCAGGCAAAACCCTGACCTTAGTCCAGTATATCTTCCCAGGTTACACTGTGTAAACTCATTCTAGACCAGGTTGTCCTTGAACTCACAGAAATCTGCCGGCCTCAGCCTCCCAAGTGCAGGATGTGTGCCACCACTGCCCAGGCGAATTATTGTTTCTTACAGTTTTGCTTTGTTGCAGGGTTGAGTGCTGAACACCGGGCCTTGCCTCTGGTTGTCTTGCTTTTTCCTTGGCCAAGAGTTCAATGGCTGCACTTCTGTTGGCTTGCTAGTGAACCCTGGAGTTACGTCTCAGGACTAAAGAAAAATGTAAACAACTTCCTGTACATTGGCTATAGGAGCATCATTTAGACAAAAGGGTGGTGAACAGAGTCTTTTTAGGGGGTGCCTAGCACCAATTCTGCTACAGTTGTGGGACCATGTGACGATATAAATCTATCTCTCTGAGCTGTGGTTTCTTAGTCCACAAAAGTGACTACTCTTGAGTCTGATAAAACATATATGATGTCATTTTCAAGCATGAGATTGTACTATAGCAAGTACAACAATTATGTTGAACTAAGTTTTACCTCAGATTCTTAAGCCATGCAATTCAATATTATTATATTGTGGGGTTTTTTTTGTATTTTGCATTGCACTGTATTTTAAACTTCCAAATTCTGAGACATAATTTAAAAACTCTTTAAAGTTCAGCACACTGAAAACTCTTCATATGAAGGGATTCGAAGACCAGACATTGGTTGATGTTTGACATCATTAAGATTTATAACTCTGGAAGCCTCATACCTTCAAATGGCTTCCGCAAGAGAACGGTGTATGAGCTAAGGACTGTGCACAAGGACAGTAAGAACTGTCTGATGCCTGCTTCTCCGAGGATGCGTTTCTGAGAACAGCTAGATATAGTGTGCTTGAAGCTGGCCCTGGGATCCTAAAGTCACATGTGTGTTTTTTGGTGAGTTCCAACCCTATGGGTTTGCAGCAGCCCTGTGAGAAGATCGGCTTTTAACCCTTCGTCTTTGCTACATCAATTAAATAAATCACTTTGTTTTTGTGAGTCAGTGCTCTGCTGTCTGGACATGCTTGCCCGAAGTCAAGTAATTATTTGTGTAAGGGAAACGAAATTAGATGGCCAGGAAAGACATGTGTTAAGGGGAGAGAAATCAAAACAAAGAATCTGCATTTGGGGTAGAGGAAATTGGAGCCAAGATTCTCTTACCCCACCCCCCGCAGTCCCCACCCTACCAGGTCATGGTGCATGTAGAAAATATTAGGTGTGTATAGTCTTCAGGGGTTGAATAGAGGGAAATTGGACCCCAGTCCTAGCTGCTCATAGCCACAGAGGTCTATGATAGCCATTGGGAACACTGCCCACCCCTCAAGACAATGAAAAAAAAGAGGGTGGAGATATCACACCAACCTACCTCAGCTCATTCACACAACCTGCTATGAGCCCTCTGTCTATGCTGGGCAGCTCTCACATTCACGCATTTCCCGTATGTGGCTTCTCAAGCTGGAAATACCGAGCTAATGCCACTGACTCCTTTTACACCAATCGGCTCAGTAAGTAAGTGTGCAAGGAACACTTTCCCACTACTGAAAATCCTTCCTGCAGCAGCTTCCGTTTCCGGCTTCTGTCTTTGCTCAACCCTCTAGGGCAGAAGTGCAGCTGCTGAGTTGGCTTTTGCCCTCCTCTGCCCCTTAAGCCTGGAGGCAGAGTTCACCCAAATTGTCTCATTTTCTGTGTGACAGCCATTGGGCGAACCCAGATGAAAGGCAACGGTAAAAAGTGCCTGATGCTTGGGAAGCGCCTCTTAGGCTACAGAACCTGAAGAAAGGATAGGGCCGGGAAGGGAGGACAATCACCTAACCTCCTAATTAACTCAGAGTGTAGAACAGCGATTGCTTCGGGCGACTTTCCTGTTCTGAACACCAAGGCTCCTCATTGCCTTTGGGTGAAGTAAATATGTTCCCCCAGATCCTTAGCAATCAGGCACAATTTTATCTTGTCTCTTAGAAACGGCGAAAAATAGGGAAGTGGACTTAGACTCACACAAGCTTCCTGAACAGCAATTCTCCACCTGTGGGTCTAGATCCTCCTCTGGGGTCATATATCAGATGTCCTGAATATCTTATACTTACGTTATGATTCTTAACAGCAGCAAAATTACAGTTATGAAATTGCAATGAAGTACTTGTATTGGTTGGGGCTCACCACAACTTTATTAAATTTTTGCAGCATTGCTCTTTTCTAATGAGAAAGACTGTTTCTGAGCATGCCTGATTCTGCATTCCTCCAGGCCGTTTTGGGGGTTCAATGATTCCACTGATTTGCACAAGGGTAGAGTGCTGTTTCAGGTCCACCCTCACATCACCCAGCCATTCCACTGAGGTGCGGCTCAAACCCCACAGAAGTTGTCTCCTTATTGAGGTCTTGAACACCACATTTGGCCACATTTTGAACCTTAAAAAATGTACACAGTTGCCTGAATCTCTGTTTTTAGTTCAAACAGCTTTTTTGATGTCCTCATACGATCTTGATTTTTTTTCATTGTGCTATTTACCTTTATAGCTGCATTAACCCTAGAGCCTATGTAGTCACCACCTAAGGACCAAGTTAGAGCCGGGCAGAGGTGGCACACACCTTTAAACCCAACACTTAGGAGGCAGAGACAAGTGGATCTCTGTGAGTTCAAGGCCAGCCTGGTCTACAGAGTAAGTTCTAGGGTAAGGGACTAAAGCTACAGAGGAAAACCAAAAAAGAAAAAAAAGGGACCAACTTAGAGTTTCAATCGTATTGTGAATATACAACATTCCCAGTACAGGTGACTTGATAAAAAATAGTTTTAGATAAATAGTAAGTTTAAAATCATAGCAATAAGGAAACAGTGTTCCCCCTGTCCAGTACAGAGACGCTAAACCTTGAAGCTGAAGTCAGGGTAGGAAAGGCTTTACATGTGTGGAGACCTGGAATATGCATGGGAAAGTCTCAGGTGCTGGCCGGGTCTGCGTCCTTGAGCTGAAATGTGTTTTATATGAATGTGTTTCAGCTTATGGAAATACATGTAGCTGTGTACTCACGACACGCATGGTTTTGTACAGGTCTGTCGCACATCAAGACAAAGGTTTTCTGGAAAAACAATAAGCCCCAAAACAGGTCACATGACTTAGAGAAGCTAATAATCTGTTGACTGAGGGAGGCTGGGTTACTATGTTTTGTTCACACTAACCATGGGTTCCCTCTGGGCTCCAGGACTCTGATGAGCGGAGGAAAGTCAGAACTTCCTTATGGGAGAAGCTTGAGGCTTGGAAAACCCTTGCAATCTGGAGCATATTGTTGTGGATACGGCTCCCCCTAGTGTACTGAACAACAAAGGTGCCCCACACAGTGACCAGACACTTCCTCAGCCTGATTTGAGCCACTTGCCATCTGTTTAGCATGACTGTCTTTTTCTTCCCTCATCAACCAAGAGACCAACCTAATCACGAGGTTGGGACAGTTTTCCTGCATTCTTCTTGAGTACTGATAGGCCTGGGCATCGTGAATTGACTTGATCTAAGCAAATGCTACAAAAATATGAAACATATATTAAAATTATACTCATTTCCTTTATTATTAGTTTTGAGACAAGGTATTACCGTGTAGGCCTGGCTGTCGTTGAACTTGCTATATAGACTAGCTGGCCTCAAACTCACAGAGATCTGCCTGTCTCTGGCACCCGAGTGCTGAGATTAAAGGTGTGCGCCATACTTTTACTTCTGAAAGTTTCTACATATGTAGGTTTCCATATGGCATCTTCAAAGGTCTGTATGATTACCATTTCCCATACACCTTCTTGATCCTGACCACCCATTTCCCAGGGATGCAGGCCCTGAAAGGCCCTGCTCATGCTCCAATAGGTGGCCCCACACCCATGCGCATACAGACAGAACTGAATGAGCTCAGTGGTATGAGAGAAGGAGGAGTGGGGACAGGGGGAAAAAGAGAGAACATATAAAGAGGTTGGGAACATTGGAGGCAGAATAGGGGAGGAATTGAAGAGGAGAGACTAGCCAAACACAGTAAATGTATATATACATATTAAATAAAATTCTTTTTTTAACATTGGAATTTTTCTTATTTTTAATTCATTTTTATATTAAAAATAGGTTCTTTTTTAAGGGATTCTACAGTTTTATTTATTTATTTATTTATTAAA
>NW_004949180.1:891349-903247 GCF_000317375.1 Microtus ochrogaster
AAATTTTGTGTGCCTTGGTGTTTTGCCTGTATGCATGTCTGTGTGAGGGTGTCAGATCTTGGAGTTAAAGACAATTGTGAGCTGCCATGTGAGTGCTGGGAATTGAACCCATGCCCTTTGGAAGAGCAGTCAGTGCTCTTAACCACTGAGCTATCTCTCCAGCTCCAATTAAAGTGATTTCTAAAACAGTTTCCACATTTTTCCTGATGTAGAACACATATAAGGAGACTGAGCAAAACCAAAAGATGATTCTGAGCCATTCACTAAAGGGTTATTTGTCCCCATCTTGTATTTCTCAAAGGCTTATCATCTGCGAATACACATTGCTTGAAGGGCACTTGCAGCCTCTGCAAGCAGGAGGAAGGCAGCTCCTCTGGAGAGGTAACTGCATTGCAAGGCTTTTCCAACAGGATGCTTCTCCAAGTGTTTCTCTGGAACATCCAGCCCTCAGCGAACCTGGCTCAGGTAAGGCTTCTACATCGGACAGTGTTGAAGCATTCACGGTTTGGCAAAGAAAATGATTTCCAAAGAAACTGCAGTATGCCTCAGAGCTCTCCTGATGTGGTTCCGATGCCACAGTACATCAGCACAGCTCTGGACGAATTGTGGTAGTTCCCAGATTAACACATTGTTAGGGTTTTTTCATGCTCATTTCACAAGCTGGTTTCACTCATTTTCCTTTGCGGATGGAAACTGGCCTAGGGTTTCAGTGTCTTTCAGTCACAGGTAGAGAACAACATCAAAGTGTGCAGAAAGCAGACAATGTTAGGTCTGAGATTAAACAGGTCAGCTCTGAGGACATTTGTGGTCAGGGGGCAGCTCTCTTCTGTGTGTGGAAACTGGTACCAAAGTGTGTTAAAGTCCTTGCCAGCCCTAGAGTAGATGTGGCGGGATCAACACATCGTAGGCAATACCAGTCCATTATAGCAATTTTATCGCTACCTACTGAAGGCCACAGGGGCCCACAATGCCACTATTATAACTTTTTTTTTTTGTCACAGCTATGACACTTCTAAGAATGAGAATCAGGGCTTCAGAAGTACAGGGTCATATAAATCCAATTTCCATTTCTTTTTTTTTTTTAATCAAAACTTTTCCTTATAACAGCCAGACAGAGTGGTGCATGCCTCTAGTCTCACCACTCATGAGGCCTTGGTCTCAAAAGCATAAAAAAGACAAACAAAACCCAAAACGTCTTTTTGTGTGCAGCCTCCGTGAAAATCCACACGGCGCTATCTCGTTATTGTTGTTGTTACTGACAGGGTCCTAAGTCCACAAGATACCCTGAAAGAAGTCGGAGGGAACAAGTTGTTACATAGGGTGGGCGAGATGGCTCAGAAGGTCAACGTACCTGCTGCCGAGACGATGGCCAGAGTTCGATCCCCAGGTATTGTGTAGTAGGAGGAGAGAGCTGTCCCCTGATTTCCACACATGCATCCTGGTACCTCATGTGCTCACACACATTCACACATGCATACATACACACGCTAAGTAAATGCATGCCATAAATAAATAAAAACAAACAAACAAACAAATAAATGTTAACAAGAGGTAGATCATGGAACTCACAGCGAGACCAAGTCCTCCCCCCAAAAAATCAAAATCCACATAGTGTTTTCTCTTGGATAAAGCATAGTGATTAGGACAACAGAGGCCAGGACAGGAGGGACAGTCCTTGCTTTCCTTTGCCTCACCGGTAGTTGAGTGAGCCTCTCCATGCGGACTAATTTCCCACTTCAGAAGTGCAACTTTCTGGGGACTGATCAGTGTCTTGGGCACCAATCTTGTAGACATGAGGGACGGGGCACCGGCAGACCTGGACTTACATGTGATTATATGTTCGCTAGTTTCGATTCACTGGCTTAGGGAGAACTGGGGCTCTTCTTTTAGCGTTTGGGGAAGGAGGGTGGCAAAGACTCACTGCAGAAGCAGCTCTTGGATGTCACTGGACCTTCTAGCTGGGTTGATTTAAAGCACGGAGAAGTCAATTCACACCCATGCCTGGTAACAGACTAGGCAGGATTTGAACTCTGGACTTTTCTGGAGACCAGTCTACGTCCTTGTTTTGTTCAGCTGTTCCAGGCTCCAGCTGCTAGCCAGCGTGCCGCGTCTGGCAGACCCATCCTGCAGGCTGCTTCTCCTCACGACTGGAATCAAAGGTGTTACAGGTCAGAGCTGAATGTTCTGGCAGACACGCCACGGACGGACGGCTCCATGCCTGCTCAAAACATACAGTGTCTGGCGAAAGCCAGATTGAAGATCACTAACCTCACCCGCCAAGATTCCAAAAGGAAAAACTGAGCTCAGAGTTTTCCTCTTCGTAGTGATTTTTCTTCTCTCTCTCTCTCTCTCTCTCTCTGTCTCTCTCTCTCTCTCTCTCTCTCTCTCTCTGTCTCTCTCTCTCTCTCCTCCTTCTCCTCCTCCCCTCCCCTCTCCTCTCCTCCCTCTCTCTTAAAAGGGAATCCCCATGTTTACAAATTGAAATCCAAAATGCACAAGCGGTCAGTTCAGGGATCTGCGACCCATGAACATCTGTGTGTCTGGGGCTTCCTTGGGAATCAGTAGCAGCCCGGAGAGCAGCGAGCCAAGCCTGCCCTAGGCGGAAAGGAATTCTGCACAGGGAAAGTGTGAGGAGGCTTGAGCTGTCCCGGCCTGGTGAGCCTCCGGCTTTGCCTTCCAGGGACATGTCTGCACTCAGCTTCAACTGCTTTTGCGAGCTGCATTTTGAGTCTATTTTTTTCTTTTTGAAGTGGGCTGTTTACTAGTCATACATTTCTTCATCATCAGACAAAGAAAGTAAGCAATTTCAGTAAAATAAAACGACACTTTCTTCAAGGCAGCTTCCCAAATTTGACCCTGCTTTTTATAAATAGTCACGGAGCATTCATTATCCTGTCTTTGATGAGCTACTGCCTGCTAGGGTTAATTTTCATTGTCAGTTTGACTGACCATGGAATTACCTAAGAGACATACCCAGAGGTGCGTCTGTGAGGGAGTTTCTAGGGAAGTTTAACCGAGAAGGAAAACCTACCCGGAGTGTTGGCGTCAGTATCCGTAGCTCAGGCGTGGGGGCAGAAGCCAGATGACCCCTGCATCCTTGTCTTCCTGCTTCCTGACTCCAGACACTTGTGTCCTGCTTCTCATGCTAGCCTCCTGCTCTTCTGCCTCTCTTCCCTCAACAGGGTGGACTATATTCCCTCAAACCCCAAAAAGTCTTCTTTAAATGCCTTTTGTCAGCAAGAATAGTAATGAATATATATGTATATGTATGTATGATTGAAAACCAAATAGTTCATTGGATCAACTAAGTACTGACTTTAGAATTTTACGGAAGGAACTTTAGACCAAACAAGCAATGCAGATGTGGTACAGTCAGTTTTTTGTAGTACTCTGGATTTCAAATTTCATTCAGTCAAATTCAATTTCCTGAGTCATAGAAAAAAAAAATCATTGAAGAGTAAAGAGCCCTCCCCACTTACCACCTGTTAAGGAGACACTCCGATTTCTTAAATAAGTTGTGTTATTATCAAAACAGACTTTTCTGTCAGTTAATACCCAGGCTCTGATTATTTTACAAAAGAGTCACCTTTAGCTGGAATGTCGTGTCTAACATTTACAAAGCATTGAATGTGTTGTGTGTGTGTATGTGTGTGCGGGGGGTGTCTGTGTCTACCCCCTCCTCTCTAAGTTACAGCTGAGTTCCACTGAACCACAGCATTAAAACTTCCCCGGGAGGCATTGCCGGCATGAAGAGCCACCTACCTTTGAGGCTCTGCAGGCCTATGCTTCCAGCCAGCTCACACACTGAGAGATGCGGCACGCCCTTCCTTCCCTACGCTACAGTACACAGTGTAGACACTGACAGTGGTTAAAACGAGAAAGAAGTGTGCAGACTCCACCCTCACATTCACGGATTTGAAGATTTGGTCCCCAGTTGGTGGCACTGTTTTGGGAGGTGATGGAACCTTTAAGGAGGTGCATCTTGCTAGAGGAAGTACATCCTTGTAGGGCTTTGGAAGTTTAGAGCATAGCCCTACTTTCTCTCTGATAAAATGTAATGTAAGCATCCTGCGCCAGCCACCATGACTGCTGTCAATGCTGCCCACACCATTATGGACTACCCTTTAGAACCGCGGACTAAGTCTTTCTTCCTTAAGTTGCTTTGGGGCATTGTATTTTATCAAAGCAACTTAAAAGTAATATTATATCTACAGGCAGGGTATGTAGGCATAGCAGCAGGACACTAAGCCCATCAGCGCACATAGAAATAGAGCCAATATTTTAGTATTTTACACATATAACTAAATGCATGAGTGGCTGGCTCAAGGATTTTAGCAAGGATTTTTAATTTATTCATTTATTTATGTGGGGGGGTTAGAATTTTTTGTTGAGGGGGTCATCTAGTTACAGGGCTGAGAGTTGATAGATTTTTCAAGGACACACATAAAAAAAAAAGAAACCAACACATCTTGAGGAAAGAAGGAAGTCTTTAATTTCCAACTACCAAAATAACAGAAAAAAGGTCAACTTACTTATATTCATTTATTTCTATGGGTAATGAATAAGTTAAGGAACACTTCACCTCAAACACAGATTGTTTCTATTCTTTTAGCTAAGCTAATGCTTTAGTTCCATATATATTTTTGAATTCCCATCATGGTCAAACACCACGTTTTAATCCTTAAACAACAACAACAAAACGACGGACAAGGACTTTTACAGCATTCAGGGAAGTCAGCTGAGGGTTCATAAGAATAATTTTCCTTTTAAAAAACATCCATCTGACCAAAATAAAATCATTTTAATTAACTCCTTCCTGAGTAACTAAAACCTTGGAATGTGCTGAAAGATTATAATAAATAAGGCAAAGACCAACTAGCTTCAAATGTATTTTCTTCTTAAATTAAACTATGTAAAATGTACAATATATTTCATGAAGTACAAACTATGTCGGGCCAGGGCCCAAGTGGACTGATGAAGTACCTTGACTTCTGGGATCTAGGGGCCATGTGCTGGGACAAAATAATATTAGCCCCCTCTCCTGTGAAGTGACAGTGACCGTGGGCAAGAATAAATGTCTTTGAGCACAGCAAGTGCTGTGCAAGCTTCTAGAAAGCAGGGGACCTATAAGAGCGACCAGCTGTCCTGGTGTTTAACAAGGGCAGGGAAAAACAAGCCAATACAGCTTAATCTTCAGATCATGAGGCTGCACAGCGGGCCAGCTAACCATCACTCTGTCTCTGTAATGTCAGGGAGATGACTTACAAAGCTCCCCACCGCTGCTGTTCTACTAGTTTGGAGCACGCAACTGTTTTCTAGGCTGCTCTTCAAAGTCTGGTTAACGGAAGGGCTCAGGTCTCTCTGAGCAGCACAAAGGATGTTCCCCCTCTGTGAACTTCCCCTTATCTACTTCCTGTCCCAGTCCCCTGAGGCAGAAAGGAGGCTCGTGAACTGCTAGTATTGGATTTAAGTCTCTGTGATTCCTGCCTTCCCTGGATGCCAGTGGGCTGGAGTCTACTTAATGCATTTTGTGATGAAGTAGCTTCTGTACACACTGGACAGTTTCCAGATGACTGGCTTTAGACTCTGGTGAGTGTCCAGTGTCAGTGACGGAAGGAAAAACTTTTTGGGAGATTTGATGGTCTCTGCAAAGCAGAATCCATGGAACCTGTGTCAAGCCAGAGTCCTGCTTACTTTAACTTATTTGGCTAGTGTTCTTCCAGGGCTGGCTCTGGGGCAAACCCGAGGCAGACACAAGTTGTCACCAATGTCCATCCTGCTCTCACCACTGGGCTCTGGCTCCCAACTGCACAAAATCCACCAGGTATAAAGTCAATTTCCTGAACTTTTTTTTAAAAGATAAATACAATTCAGAAATTAAAGGAACGGAAGTATCACGGAAGGTGGGGAGTTGGCGGGAGGGAAGAAGTGGACGGCATATTTTGGTGTAAAAGGATTGGCCCAACCTACTCAAAAGCTGGTCGAGCAGTGTCCTATCCAGAAGTCTTTCTGTTCCTTGCACTGATGTCCCTGGGGAAGATTATCAGGAGCAAGCAGGTTCCATAAAAAAATTATTCTACTGCTGTTTTCCTGGGACTTGTTACTAAAGACAGCAGCTCTTACCAGTCTAGAAGTTATAGAAGACACCAAATTCCGTAAAACACAATTTTTCTATGTGTATTCTTGGGGGATTGTGCCCGGCAAATAGGCAAGCTTAGGGTTCCTGCCGTAGATATCAAGGCCAAAGGTAAATCAGTTTCTGGCCCTTCCACTGGTAAGAATCCAGAGGGCAGAGAGGCGTCAGACGGCCGCAGCCTTTTCCTGATGTCACACGGCCCTCGTTTGATCTGTCCTGCCAGCACTTGACATAACAAGCACACGCCATACCCCGTTAGGCTCCTTGCAAACAGAGCAACGTGTGCAGATGGAAAGTCTCAATGGAGCTCATATGCTCAAGCTTTGATCTTGACAAGCCTCCCCAGCTCTGATTGGCTGGGAACGTGGGTGCCAGAGCTGTCTTGTTTTCGCGGTTGATAACTAACTACTCTGTTCTTGGCGACATGTCCCCTGAGATTGACCAGAGGCAGTGTCCTATCCATGTGGGCAGATACTCAGTAACCAGGGGACCCTCCCCCCCACATTCCTATCAGTGCCCCTTCTACTCCTAGATGCTTCTAGACTCCCCCTCTCTGAAATGTTTGTTTCTACTGCCAGATACAATATCTTTACGATGGAAGAAATATTTTTCGAGACATCTTAGAAATGATAAAACGCCTGGGTTGGTGGACATATTCCTCTCTCTTTTCTCACTGTAAGGGGTGGGCAGAGGATGGGAGGCCATTCCGTGAACAATCTCGTGTAACTGGGAAAGACTCAAGGAGACAAGGAAAGAAAAACACAGAATAAAATAAAACCCGCAAAACCGGGCATCTCCCAATGACCCCAACATGTGGGAATGTTTTGTTCTTTTTAATGCAACCAAGCATTAATGGAAGTCCCTTCAGAATTTTTCTTTCCCAAAGAACTTTCTGGAAATGGGGGACACAGCCACGGTGGCAATGCCGCGCTTGTATCACCTCTTATAAATATCTTCTAGCCACTTTTCATCATCTTGTTCCTCGTCGTCGATTGGCTCCTCGGTCTCCAGAGGGGTAGGAATGAAGAACTGCGGTCGCAGAGGGGGCCTGCTGGTGCGAGACTTCAGTCCGAGCTTGCGCTTCAGCAGGTGGAACTGCTCTTTGACGTAGTGGTAGAACTCGTACTCGAACCTCATTCTCTGGTAGAGAATCTGCACGGCCTCGGGAGAGGGGACCGTTTTCTTCACGGTCACAGTCATGTTGCCAAGCTTTCTGTGCTCTGGAAAAGAACCAGGGAGTCCATGAGTGGCTATCCGTGAAGCCTCGGCTTAGAAGTAACCAGGGTGTGTGTGTGTGTGTGTCTGTGTGTGTGTGTCTGTGTGTGTGTCTGTGTGTCTGTGTGTGTGGTGTGCATGCCTGGTATTGGACATCCAACAAAGAGGAGAAGATGTCCCCATGGGATATGGCAAGGTGTCTCATTTCTCGACTGGAGAAAGAGAATTCACTTGTTTATGGTCTCCTGCAGTGTGTTCTAAATGGAGTAAAAGGCAGGTGTGGTAGGCTCAGTCAGTTGAGCGGGTCAGGAGGGAGGATCATACTGGAGTTGACGCTTAGCTTGTTAGCACAATGAGACCCTACGTCAATGAAAACAAATACATGAACACTGGAGGAGAGAGTGAGGAAGAGGAAGGAAAAAAGATTCTTGTTTATTATTAGTATTACTATTACTATTACTATTATTATTAATAGGCTCTATTATATAGTCCTGGCTGTCCTGCAGCTTACTATGTAGACCACGTTGGTTCTAACCTGCAGAGAGTCACCTGACTCTGAACCCTCTGGAATTAAAGGTGTGCATCACCACATCGGACTATATTCTTGTGATTTTATTACCTAATTTATTAGTTAAATTATTTGACCCAAACCGCTCTGAAACGAATCTGAAGAATGTGACAAAAATCACGTATGCAGCCATTGGTTAAATTTTTGAGAGAAGTAGGCAAAGAGAGAAAGTAGGCACAAAAAACAAACTTCGGGGTGAGGGAATGGTTGTTTCCTTCTGCCCAGGGAAGGGTTCTCACTCAGTGCTCCTGGTCTCTTGCTCCCACCCGTCTTCAGGGAGGCAAGCCATGTAGATTAGGCCTGGGTTTCATATTTCTATGCTAGAGGAGGAGCTCCCTGGGAGGGCGCATCCTGTCAGGTCCGCAGGACTTCATGCCACACGTGAAGTCATTTTCTTGTCAACCCTCACACGCAAGGCTGGCACCTGGACTGGCATCTCTACATCTCCAGTGTGCAGTTATCAATTCGCTTAGAACCCAGGCGTGAGAAAGTGGGTGTCATTTATTAGCCCTCCAAATCCCAAAGGCAAGTACACAGGACACACGCTGGTCATCCTAATGAGTTCTGTGGGAGGTAGGTCAATAGGCTGTAACCGTCCTAGCAGCCGACAAAGAATTTTAACACAGTACACTGCTCTTAAAATAACAGTCACGATTATTACTAGGTATGAAACCATTTGGAACTGTTTCCCATCAAGTCTCTTAACCAAAAGCTTCAGTAGAATTAGCAACACTTTACTAGTATCCATGGAGTAAGTCTAGTACACCACATCTGCTCCTGGGCAGCCCTGGCTCTGGGGACTCCACTCAAATCCCTTCAGACGGCCTTACTTTATCCACGTTTTATAAGGCAATGAAATCTGCAGGAAGACCCTAAGGGGCTTTCCCACACAGATACCCCACTGTCCTGACAACTGTACCCACTTTTGGGAAGCACTGGCCATAATAAACACGAGTCCAGGCTGTCTGTCTGTCTGTCGTCTGTCTGTCATCAGCAAACTCCTCAGAACAGGCAGAGAAAGCAAAGGGGAATTTTCCATTTCCATCTCTTGGGTGACAGGAGATCCCCACGTGTATTTCTGTACCCTCAGTGTGCTGCTCTCCTTAGCCCCGCCCCTAAGTGCCCTTGTGAAACACGAGGGACAATGACAGCTGCTTCACAGAGATCTTAGGAAAGCTACTTTTTTTATTTGGATTTTTAAACTCCCGTTTTACATTGCCGTCCGATTTTTGCTTCATCCACCTGCCCTTTCAGTGATGCTCAGTGTTGATCAGTTCCCCCACCTCTCCCTCTCTCTCACACACAGAGACACAATCCATTCTTCTTGGGGTGGGGCTACGGCAGGGACTTAGGTATCCTAGACTGGTCTTGAACTTGCTAGCTGTAGCAATCCCGCACGCCAGAATATAACCACTGGGAAGTGAAGGCCTCACCCGTGGGCACTGTTGGATAACTTCCAGGGGTGTGTGACTGTCAGGCTCTCTGGGGACACTCACAAACGAAGAATCCAAGCCAGAACACGTTCCACGAAGGCAGGAGCGGGGCGGGCAATCCAGCCCAAGATCAATCCGGCAGTGTGTTTGGCCCATGGAATATTTGTTCAGAATTTCACTTAGTTCTATGGACTTGGTCTAGTTCATGTGGAATATGAATTTCTGGCCTTTCTTAGAGGAAGGCTATGGGACTCAGCATGACCATACCCCTGAGAGAGATGGTGCACTCAGACCCTAAGTGGCAGCTCGTTATTTTATGTCACCTGCCTCATTGCTATAGAAATTCTCCAGCCCCCCTGCTCTAGAGGCTTAGAAACTCTGAGTTTTATACATCTAGAAAGCAAGGGTTTTATGCGAGTGCTCCAATCAGTCCTCCTCAGTGTACCCACTGCCACCTCACACCCCTTTCTCTGCAAATATTTATTGAGTAGCCATTTGGTACCAGGTGCGGGAGCCGTGGAAAGTGAATGGAACACTGCCACCACCACCACCCACAGACATTCTGACAGCTTGCCCCATGCCACGCTTTGTGAGACATGAACACACATTTTCGATTCCTGTGAACCCCAACCCCAATGCTATGGGGTCATTTACCATCTTTATAGACTTGGCTCTGGAATCCAGGACCCTGCTCAGGCTCACAGAGCAGGAAAACAGAAGTCAGAAGTTGGGTCTGAGAGTCCGACAAGCTGATCCAAGTTTCAACCACGCTAAAGTTGAGCTGGTCTCCCAGGCTAAGGGGGCGCCTCCCCTCCCACAGAACCAGGGGCCATGGGTAGGGGAAGGCAGGACATTCGGGTTTGCTTCTTGGCATCAGTACTTCCTCTCCACGGTCACAAGCAAGAACTGGTGGACCTGTTTTAAATACTTCACATAAAGACGAGGCTTTCATATCTGCCTACCTTAGTTCTCCTGTTTGCCCAGTTCACCAGCAAGCACCAAGGACCTGACAGACTTGCTCAAGGTGATAAACCTAGTATGTGAAGTCCTGAGCCTGGAAAGAGGGCTTTCTGATTCCCTTCTAGCGCCTTCTGGCTATATCACAGGCTATTAATTTTCCAAATGGAGTGGAAATCTATAACCACCCACTTCTCCAGGCCCAGTGTGGACTCTGGCATTAAGGGGATTGCTCAAAGAGAAGGGCTTGAGTGTTCTAACTTGGGTGGGGGGAGGTAGCGCTGTGGGGATCCTGGGAGGATCTGCTGAAAAAGGTAGCAGCCAGCAACAGTGTTTTCAGAATGAAAGGGACTATGTCTTTCTCAGTGTTCCCTCCCTAGTGCCCATCTCCGTGCCTGGAATGTAACAATGAAATGAAACCTGCATCTGAAATCCATCGGTAAGACTGGATTAACCCCAGCGGCAACTGTGGGTGTTGACTTGACCTAGGCTGTTGCTTGCTAAATTCCTTTCTCACTTGAGGTTCTTCCCTAAGCAAAACTCCATGTCTAGAAAGTGGATTTCTTGAGCTAGGCTGGGGAAGTCGTGGCTGCTCTCCACAGGTTGTGGAGTCTGTTTCCCCTCTCCTCCCTTCTGCTGAAGAAACCACGTAATACAAATTTAGTAAGGCTGAAGAATTACCATAAGGGATGGCTTGCACAAACTTAAACATCTGTGCAGGCAGACCTGTGTCGCTGCCACATTACAACGAATAAACTGGGTGTATTATATCTGTAGGCAATAACAGAAGAAATCTGTGCACCCCTGCTCAGAGCGACATCTGTGTGGCTCTTTTGTTGTATAGTTGTTTTCAATGATTTGTCTGGACATCATTTTGAATACTTTTTCATGTTGTTTTATCATTAGCACAAGAAAAATGTTCTTTTTAGAGATGGCCCAAGAAAATGTTTCTGGCCCGAGAGTGAGGACTGGCGCTCAGATCCCTACCACCCATGTAAGAGCCTGGGAGGAGGGGCAGTTTGCCTGTACTTGCAGTGCTTTGGGGTGTGGATATTTTTTTTTTAATTTTTTCTCTTTGGGGATTTCCTACCTAGCTCCTAAATAAATCACACACAGAGGCTTATTATTACTTATAAATGCCTGGCCTTAGCTTGGCTTATTTCTAGCCAGGTTTTCTTAACTTAGATGGTCCCATCTACCTTTTGGCTCTGGGCATCTTTTTTCTTTTATCTTACTTTCTTTCACTCTTTCTCTGGGGTGGCTGTGAGGCTGGGTGACCAACCCTAGTGTCCTCCTGTCCTGGTCCTCTTTCTCTCATTCCTTGATCTCTCTTTCTTCTCAATTCCCTTTTCTCCTTCTATTTATTCTCTCTGCCTGCCAGCCCCGCCTATCCTGCCTCCTGCTTTGCTATTGGCCATTCAGCTCTTGGTTTGACCAATCAGGTGTTTTAGACAGGCAAAGTAACACACTTTCACAGAATTAAACAAAAGCAACATGAAAGAATGCAACACATCTTTGTATCATTAAACAAATGCCCACCAGCACAAACAAATGTAACAAATCTTAAAATAATATTCTATAAGACAGGC
>NW_004949180.1:903393-906519 GCF_000317375.1 Microtus ochrogaster
ATACATGTGTATACACACCCATATGCACACACACACACACACACACACACAGACACACACACATGCAAAAACAGAAGAATTAGAACATTCATTCAGATCACACCCATTTGGTTCTATGTGCCAAGGGAACTGCTGTGGATTTAATTTAAATGGAGACTTTTTGATCAACCCTATTTCATTTTAGAAAATGTCACACCAGGCTCCAGGGAGCATCCTCGGATAACAGAGCTTTCAGAAGAACTGCCCAGCACAGACCAAGTCCTACAGGGCATTGGGGACCTCACCCTGGTTCAATACCATGTCATCACCACATGGACTGCGGGGACATTGCAAAATGTGCAAATGCTGTGTGCCGACACCTGGTCCTGCCAGTGAGCCACCCTACTCACACCAGGCATTCAATGTTCAAACATGATAACAAATATTGCCCTCCAACAACCTTGCTTGTGTGGAGGATTGTGTGGTAACAAGCATGATATGTTTAACTCCAGCCGAGGCTATGAATGGATTTGGCTTTCCTGACCCAGATCGGGACATTTGGCAAAAGCCTCAACTCTCTTCACCTCTGTTGTATGGACATGATATGATGTTTAGACTGATTCATAATCTTCAGGACTCTCAAAAGTTCCTTTGATGTAAATAAAAAAAAAAAAAAGAAATCACAAACCTGCAGCTTGCTTTGCAGCGCCCCCTCCCACCCCTCTTGGTCTGTCAAACACGTATAATGGAAATACGTTGTTGCTTTGACTCAGGGCCAGGATAAACAATCTGGAAGCAGTGTAAACTCAGCTGCAGCGGAGGACAGAGGCCTTGCTTTATGACCTCGGAGATGGTTAACCCAGTGTAAAAGAACCAAACCTCGCTGCTGACTGGAGCTGTGTTTTGATGCTGGACAGACTCTGTGGCTCCCCTTCTCCACTCGAGAGAATGAATACTGCACAGTGACGTGAAGCCCCTTTCCCCCCACTTCTCCCCCCCCCCCCCCCGCCCCTCGCTCCAAACCAGACTTGTTTTAACCTGTTCCTGCAGAGGTCATGGGCAAGAAATGGATATGAGCTTCATAAGAACTGAAGTGAGGTCAGATTTTCCTGGGGGTGGGGGCAAGCATCATCAAAAGACAGGCATCCTTTCTCAGCTTCCGGTTAGCTGAACAGTGCCTGACAAGAGGCCCTGATGTCTTAACAAGCGTTCTGTTTTTAAAATCTGCATTTTTATTATCCCCAGATTAGATTACATACAGAAATTTCCAACAGGCATAGAGAAGCACACTTTTTCAGGTGGCAGGTTGTGAGGAAAGTCACAGTCAGGTGTGGTGGAACCGGAGTACTAGGCAGTGGGAGAGGGAGCAACAGGGCATGCGCCCCGAGGCTGAGGGGGCAACAGAGCATGCGCCCCGAGACTGAGGGGGGCCACAGGGCATGCGAACCCAGGGCTGAAGGAGCAACAACAGGGCGCGCACCCCAGGTCTGCAATGCTAGCTACTCCTGCCGAGCTCTGCACCATGCTGGCTGCCACGGAAACCGTGTGAACACGATGTGTGTCACAGATAGAGTACACTCATTTCCGGAATTATGCGGGGCGGCCACACAGTTCAGACACATGAAATACAACTGCGTGGCAGCCAGGCTGCCCTGCAGCTGCGAGCAGCGGAAATGAATGTGTGTCACTTCGACTTCACAGTGATGGGCGGGGCTGACAGGAGCAGCTTTTGATGTGCCCCTCGCGTGATTGATGGCATGTTAGGGTCAGCTTCTTGGAGGTATGGCAATTAAGAGAGAAAGGCGGGCGGGGGAGAAGTCACTCCAGGGCCAGCTGTCTCCGAGCTTAAGGTTGGTAAAGTAAACAGGGATTTTTTTTTCGGTCTTCATTTCAGATCTAGAAGTATAAATAACCAAAAATTAAGTTGAGATCACTTTGAATTTCAAGAGAACCTTTGCTCTGTACCGCCAAGTGCAAATTACATGGTTTTCTCCATTCCCCCCAAACGGCAAGGCTCCTTTGATGAGGGAAAATGAAGGATTTTTAACACTCAAACGCTGTTTTGATATTTGGAAGCGGGGCTCGATATAAAGAACCAAAAGGAAAATGCCCTTGGCTTGTGTGGAGTGGGTCACTGAAAGTCCATGGAGAGCAGGGCACTGCCCGTGTTGGGGTGGAGGCTAGCTGGTCAGTGGCCTTCCATGGGACATGTAGGTTTCAGAATGTCACACAGGTAGATCTCAACTCCACAGACTATAAAGCCTGAGGGTGGCCTTCTTGAGTGACTCCCACTTGGACGGTTCAACTCCACACCAGATATCTCGGCATCTGCCAAAATGGCTAAGGAGGCAGTGGCCATGGTAGGGTCTGTGGCAGGGGCAGCAGCTGTGGTGGTGCAGAGGGTGGGGTGGGACGATGGCATTGGTCATTAGTGGCCACGACCTGCATGGACCCATTGCACCCATTTATTGATGCTGTATTGTGTACCCACTAAACCCAATGCAAAGAATATGAGAACCCGTAAAGCTGGAGACACAGATTCACCCTTGAGAAGGCGCAAACAATAGACACAGGAGCAGACTTGAAACAACCCTCCTCTACCATCTGGGAATCCCTGCCCCGCCCCCGGACCTGGTGGGCCTCCTTCCAAAAGAAAATCAGAGAAGCAGCTAGAAGAGGCAGCAAGCGTGCCTTTGTACTAAGCGAATGTGTATCTGTTGCTGGGTCAGGTGAATACTCTGGGTCAACAGATAGCCTAGGACACCAGCACATGCAGAGGCCAACCAGGGGCCTGAGGATCTGCAGAGTTGATGATAATTGCAGCCTTCTAGCTACACAATGACCATCCTAAGGTTTAAACAGTGCATCTGGCTGGAAGTGGCACTCCGTCCCTTCTGGTGCCATTTTCATGCCAAGAGGGATGTGCACTGGTTCACCCCAGTGCCTGTCTAGGTCAGGGAGCTAGCAGTTGACTTTCCCTGACACCTAGGTTTGGTAGACAGAGGGTGAATTGCTTCCTAAGTCAGTCAAAAAAAGCGTTAAAAGACTCTATTGCCCGAAACACACATACATGCTTCTCTTAATAGTGTTTTGCTGCCAGATACCAGCCCAGTCATGGGGCAACAACAATAGAATGAATTTCTGTTT
>NW_004949180.1:907124-944018 GCF_000317375.1 Microtus ochrogaster
CTCTTCTGGAGAGATACATTTCTCCTTCAGTGTGCTCAAGTTCACTGCTGAAATCGAGCCCTGATGTTAGGTCAATGGCTGACACCCACAGGCAATGACAGAGCCTCAGGGAAGTTCCCACCCTGACTTTTTATAGTGGCCCATCATGTTTCCCAGCAATCAAGTTACCTATGCAGTTGTACATAAGGTTATCATAAAGCCTGAAGACTCTTCGTCAGCTTTATAGCTTGAACCTTTATAAGAGACAGGAGTGGCCTTCTACTTAAAGAGTCATATATCTATATACACAGACGTAGATGTATCTGTACATACGTAAATGGATATAGGCGGGCAAGTTTTAGGAAGTTATGGAAAAACTAAGACACTAAAATGACTTTTAACCAAGCCCCAATTATTACTACAGTAACACATTTCCCCTCAGTGCTTTTATTTATGCATATAAATTAAAAAATACATTGGCTCTATTTTTATTTAGTTTCATACTATTTTGAACATAAATTATCACATGTATTTTTATCACCAATTATTCCAAGTCCACCGCTCTACACCTTTAAGACAAGACCTCACTCTGTATACAGGCTTCTCTGGAATTTATGGAAATCCTCATGCCTCAGCCTTCTAACAACTAAAATTTATAGGCATGAGTTGCCAGACTCAGACTTTCAAGCCATAATTTGCAGCACATTTTAAGATACGATGCCTGAATGTCATATAAACACACCACTTCTACTTAGGGCTTTCGTTCATTTGTTTCTACAACTCTAAATAATATGAGATGACATCCTAATTGACAAGCAAGTTTGGTCCCTGTGTCCCAGAGATCAGTGCACATTCAGATGCCCAGGGGTCAGTTTTCTTCTTTTCAGTGCTGAGGCTTCATTTCCACCAGCTCTATGACATTAATATAAATTTTATGTAACATAATTCCCCTAAGTGGTAAGGCATTTACTTTACCCTTGCATAACTATCGCTTGGCTTATTAAAGTTCCAAAGTGTTCAGTGCAGCCTCTATTGACCATGTAAATGGAAAGATCTACAGCCATGAACTTGTGTATGGCTGTCAAGGGAGCATGTGACACCCAAGCAATTCCTGGCCGTTTGTACTGCACAGTGATTACAGCTACAGAGGTGAAATAGTCCTTCCTTTTCTCTTATTGGTAATTGTAAGTGGGTTTTTGCTAGGGCAGAGCCCACTGGAGCATGTGTTTTGTCTCAACATTGTCTCTATCACTGTCATCAGTCTTGACGAGTGACCTGACCTGTGAGTCCCAAGAGGCAGCAACTCGGATGTTTGCTCTGGAATGTTAACCCTGGGGAAATTTTGATAGACCCTTCACGGGCCATGAATGATGAAGCTGGCCATGGAAGGTGAACATGCAAGATAAGGGAGATATTTAACCCCTGGCCAGGCATTAAGAAGTTAAGTTAATGAGAAGTGTGCTACTCAAAATAACCGTTCCCGAGTCAGGGAGTGCGAAGTGAAGTTCCGAGGATGCTGTCAATTTTCCCCAGTGTGAGTGCAATGCTCTCGGCAAATCTGATCCATTTGATCCAGGCAACTCCCAAGCCCTGGGTGGTAGCAGGTGTTGGAGGGAGATAAAGGAATAAATCTATTGCCTGCCTCTTTCCCCATGAACTATAAGATCTGCACTACGTGTGCTAGAAGACAGGCCTTGTGTTTACAAGCACATCCAGAACGGTGCCTTAGGCAAAGCCTAAGAAAGCATGCAACAAGGGTTCAAATCCTGCTCACAGGGGAGGCTCATTGGTTTATCTACACCAAGTTTGAAATTGCCAACTGAGTGCCAGAAACGCCAGGGCCATCTGAGGGAGCAATGGCATGGTAAAGTCACAGGGGCTTTAAAACAGAGTGGCAATTGTTTGATAGGAACATTACTGTAAAAATGTTACGGGCACAGCAAACTTGCAAAGGCAATCTGGGAAGAAAAAAAATTTAGAAAATTGCCATATAGTTTTGAAAGTTTTTGTTGTAGCAGGAACATGTATTTGCAGTTAGAACTAGATTTTAATGAGAAAAAAAAAAGCACTTCCATTCTTCCAATGCGAAAACAAACAAGCAAGGAAACAAAGCGGAAGGGACATTGCCGTGTTTTAGGTAGAAGCTCAGGAGCGGGTTGTGGATGAAGGTGGTGGGGAGAGCTCATGAGCAGAACTTTCAGGCTCAAGGTTAAGAGACGCTGCAGAAGCCTGTGGCATTAGTGAGAGAGAAGACAGACAGCCAAGAAAGACTTCTGCTGCAGTGCAAGCCTGGAACTATGGCGACGTGTGCCAGCTTCCTTGTCTCTTCCTGCACGTGTTCTCTCTTCCTTTCCTTCCATTTTCTCTGTCTCCCTTCTTTCTGACTTCCATTTTCCTTCCCTTCCCCCTTCCTCTCTCCTCCCCCCTTCCCCTCCCTCCTTTCTTCTCCTCCCTTCCCCTCCCTCCTTTCTTCTCCTCCCTTCTCCCCCCTTCCCTCCTTTCTTTTCTCCTCTCTTCCTTTTAGGGACTGGAATTGAAACACCAGCCTTATGCACAGGAAGTCAAGTCCTATATACCTCTGGGCTTCTAACCCCACCCCAGCCACCTTCTTAGATAGGACAAAACAAAAGGCTTACAAAGCAACAGCTTCCTATGGTGGGAATAGCATGCCCCAGGTTGGAAAGAGGCATTGAGGTATTTTTAAAATACCCCAAGAAAGAGGGGTTGAGGTATTTTTAAAATGCTCCCAGCTCTCACTAGGCCCCATCATGTCTGGTTCACATGAGAATGGTTTTAAAGACAGGTTGGGCAATGGACGGGGGCGAAGGGATAATCTGAACGTCATTCGAGGCAGACTTCCAGACTGCATTCAAAAGATGGAAAAGCAAAGATGTCCGAAGGAGAAAATTCAACTGGAAAAGCTGTAAGCCATTACGTTTCAGATTTACTGGAGCATGAAATGAAGTTTCATGATGTTCTAAAAACAACAACCCAACTGCTTAAAACTGAGTAAGCGGATTGGCATTGCTTCCGTACCATACTTTTATCTCATCTCGATAGAATCGTGGAAACTGGTTCAGGAGAGCACAGTTCTCTTTTTTAAAACCATGCACAGTTAAAGAGACATTAAGAAAAGTCACTTCTAATTGCTCCCACCTAGCGAAACCACACCTAGACACCTGGTTGATGGACGACTTTCAGCGTCTTTTCCTCTTGAAGCCCTGTCACGGAGTGATTGATTGAAGGTCCCCATGGACCTGACTCCTTCTGGGCTGTCTACAATCTTTACAGCCCCATGGCAAGGACCCGAACACCTTCACAACTACACCTCTTGAGTTTCCATGAGGGCTGTGGGTTTTCAGACAGAAATATCAAGATGAGGGGGCGTGGGCTTCATTTTCAAATGTCTCTTCTCCCTGTCTTCCTCTTTGACCCAAAGAGAAAATTGCCAAAAATTTCTGGTCCAGGGAACAATGCCGTCAGTCTCCACGGCAGTGTTGTGGTACTGTCTCATGGGCCTCTGCTCTCACTGCCCAGTTTCCTCTCTCAGACTAACAAATTAATCTTTTACCTGTCACTTTGGAAAACAAAGTTCCAACACAATAGAACAAGAATCTACTATGTGTTACCTTTTAAAATAGAATTCTGGTGCCATCACCCATCTCTGGGTGTACATGTGATTGGAGGTCAGAAAACAACTCGAATGAATTGGATCTCATCACCTTCTACCATGTGGGTCCTGGGGATCAAACTCAGGCTGTCAGGCTTGGAGGCAAGAGCCTTCATCCACTGAGCCATCTTGCCAGCCCCAATAATTTCTTTATAAGACTATATGAAGTCATTTGTTTCCTAGCAAGTGAGCCTATGGCCACACCATGGAAGATGTGCACATTGCTGTACTCGTGATACAGTCAGAAGAATCTTAGCATGCATGATTTTTTTTAGTGGTGAGCACATTGTGATGCCATGAACATAAAACGCTGTAGACAACAATGCTGGGAATGAGCATGCACACTGAAAACTTGTACACCATTTCCTCCCAAATGGATCAAATGCCATGCAACTTAATTCAGTCACCATGTCTTAGATCTTACAAATGACAATAAAACAAACTCCCAACTTCTTGGCAAGCTAGAGGGGAATGAACTCTTTTCATGGTTTCTTTGTGAGTGGATTTAATTCCTCCCTCTTTTTCTGAACATTTGCAAAAATGCTCAGTGCCCAAGAAACTTCTATTTATTTTTTTCTCTTCCTTTTCCCCCTGCAAAGTCCAAAGCACCAGGAAGGGAGTTGTGGGCACCATGGGGAGGAAGCCAGAGCATGCAAAGTATCATTCCTGCTCTTAAGTTTTGCTGGCCCTGGTCGGAGGCAACAAAGGATCATGGGAACCATACCTCCTGCTGCATCAAGGCCATACTGGGTGATTCTTAAAGGTCATGTTCAGAAGCATCATTTCAATCTCTGTGTTAATGTTTTTGGCTACCAGGACCAACTGTTCAGAGCAGCCTTGGAGATGAGCTCCAAATATTCATTTCTCGCCACAAGAATATCTTGAAGGCGCTGAGACTACCATGCCTCTGTGGGTTAGATCTCATTTTCCATATGTTAGTGGCTGCAGTGTAATTCTTAAGACCCCCTTGGAGTGTTTAAGAGGGAGTTAGGTTTCAGCTCCATGTAACACCCTTAGTTCATCCCCTGCCTGGAGAGATACGTGGATAACTACTTTTTCCTAATGTAAATATAGATGAAGTAGGTTGAAATTCAAGCATATGCTTTACAGCAGCAGATGATAGATAAGCTATCCCATAACTGTCATGCTAGCACTGGATGACAGATGCGCCTGGTCTGTAGACACGAAGATGAACGTGGAGATAGGAAGGATGCTAGACGTTTAAAGGAAATAGATAACACTCACTGTCAGTGTGAAACGATTTCGATTGCTACTACTCTCAGCACATCAGCTCAAAGATACTCATGAGTAAGAAAGGCCTTTGCAGAATATTTGAAAACTAGCATTTCTTTTTAGCACCTTAGAACGACCCAACTACAATTTAAGTTGATTTCTACTAGTGGGTAATCATTTGTTTCTGATAGACTATGTATTTCAACATACAATACAAAAACAAACCTTACTGAATGTCAACTCACTTTAAATTGAGCAGTGAACACACCATAGAATATCTTCCTACCTATGCAACTAGAATGATTTGCATACAAAGAAGAATTTTAAGTTTATCAGTTATTGGTTTGTTTAAAGATTCTAAGGAACCTTAAGACACCAGCAGACGTTTGCAGCAACTAGACAAAAGGGGTCTGCATTTTTGCTTTGCTATTTTAGAAAAAATAAGCAGTTTTGCTTGGATTGTTTACTTTTGTAAATTCCATTCCTTCATAATTAAAAACCCTTATGGAAGCCAAAGTTGTTGACAAGCTAGAAACAAATGGCTTCACTGTTGTCAAGGCGGAGCCTCACCAACACCTTATTAAAGTGGTCACTTTCATAATCCCAACCATTGGAACCTTTGCCTTCTGAAAGAGAGACTAAGACGTCGAGATGTCAGTGAACAGCCAAGTCAGCATCACCATGCTTTCTAGAAACTCCAGTTTCTTAGGGACTTAGCAGAGTCAAATATCCTAGACTCCTGCCTCTCAGTTAAGTACTGTACCGCACGGATCTTTACCTCCCCTCGTTTTTCTCTGCATGGAGAGAGAGTGAAGGTGACAGCTGCAACAGGGCTGTTAGAAGTCACCCAGACCCGTGTGTTAGAGCTGCCTCTACCAACTGCCAACTCAGTGAGGACAGAGGGAGGCCGTGGATTTGATCTAAGCAGATAGTTCTTGTATCTACAAGATGAACAAAATTACAGTATCTACTATGAAGGGTAGCCATTAGGACAACATAAAATAGACAACAAACGGTTTGACAACTGTTTCTGAAAAACAACAAGACCCCAAGAAGGGTAAAAACTGCCATAACTATAGATGGAGTTGTATGCTTGTATGAATACTAACCAGTAACTATATATATATATATATATATATATATATAGTAATTTGTCTATGAGGTTAGAAAGGAAGGGTTCTCAGGTACAGTGTGACCACAGAAGACTCCTGTCAAAACAATCCTGTGTAAAATCCCTGAAACTTTATGCAAACACACTCCCCTGAGACATCTGCCCGCGACTGTTTGTTCAGCCTCAGAACAACACCACCCTTATGTAATCCACCTCATTTGGGCTTAAAAAATCTTCCCCAACCTTCGCCACTTTGAAGCTGGTCATCATCTACCATGGCACCCAGATTCCCACAGCAGTGCTCTAGTGTCCCCCAAAAAATCATTCCCCATCGGAGACCCTCTCTGTTACTCAGATTGACAGAATGGTAACAAACATCCTTCTCCGTTTCAAAGTGTTCTCTTGAAACATCAGTAAACCATCTTGAAACCAGAAAAAAAATGTTGATCCCCTAATTAAAACAAAAAAGAATTCAAGTTCAAATTTAATAAAAAATGAGCGCATATTATTGACTCCATGGAATTACTTATTGGCATATCATGGCTTCTTCAGAATTTTAAGGACTTCCAGTCCAGTGACAATATTTATATTCTATACCATATTCATGAACATTTATGGAATTTTCCCCATCTATGCATGCATTAGCTTTACAAAAGTCACAGAGTAGTTCTCACATATACTATACAACCTATAATTGACCATATTTTCTTTAAAACTGTGAACAATATACCTTGGAGGCTTCATATATTTTTTTTATCTTCCTGGTCCCATTTGGGCAACATTATCTCTTTTCTGTACAACCTTTTAAAATTTTGTTTTGATTTTGTTTATTTGTATGTGCATGCATGTGTGTGTGTATGTGCGTGTATGTGTGTGTGTGTGCGCGCGCACGCACACACGCAGAAGCATCTTTATGCATATAAAGGCTAGAGAAGAACTTTCAAGAGTTGGTTTTCTATTTCACTGTGGGCCATATGTTGACTTTCCATTTTTTTTCCTGTCTTGCATCTGGCCTGTTCTTGACAAATAACAAGCCTTCAAAACAGTTACGTTTTGTAAGATCCCCCACTGCCACCACGATATTAGCTGGACATTTAAGGGAAAAGACAGTGTAATGATAGAGACACAAAGGGTACATCAGGTCCCTGTGAACATCAGGAACTGCACCGTTTAACCATTGATCCGATTTCCTGGTTCATGTAATTTGAGAAAACCAATTCATTCCTGGTATCTTATGGAATGACAAGCTATTTAACTAAGGAAAAATACAGAATATCATTTTGGAATAAAATTGGAATTTCAGTCAAATGTCCAAAGATGCTCAGAAACTGGTATTAGAAAAAAAAACAGACCCATTCAAAGACCCTTTGCTTTCTATGTTGATCTGTCCATTTTCCCCAGAATGTTCGTATTTACTGGGTGAGCCAGCTCTGTTTTCTACATCTCTTCTGATCAGATGTAGGAATACTGGCTATTGTATCATTCTCTAACCATGAGTGTAACTGTTTCCCTATGGATATGGCTGTACAAGACCTATAGTCGGATTTCAGTGACCGTTAAAGGAAAAGCTTGCTGTTTGCCTAGTCCCAGCTTGAGGAATCCACATCACACCATGAAGGCTGGCCTTTGACCATCGACTTCCTGTCAACTCCAAATCCCATCATCTTTCCCTAGAACTTAAAACTCTTGTTTTAGCTACCTCCTACCCAGCTCAAACACATGCCTAGCTGTTGTCAGTCTGAGGCTCGTGGGTCTTCACAAACACCAAGAATATAGGGCAGAAGAGTCAAGAGGACATTCAGGTAGTCACATTCCAGTTCACCTCAACACTCCATTTCTCCTCCTATCTCTTGATTACCAGCATTTTTGTAGAATTAGTTATTCATCATATAAAGACTCGGAATCTTTATTTCTATTCTCCTGGAGGAGTGATGCCGATGGCCAACCTTTATCTACAGAAACGTCAGTGGTTTTCTTTTTGTCACTTAATTTTGAAGGAATTTTGAAAATATACTTTATGGAAGGATATCAGCGAGGCCTAACTCCACTCCTCAACCATGCTAGTGTTTTCTTCTCAGCAAGGAGCCTCATCAGTCACCAGGAAGAGTAAACAGGCAAATGTCATTCTAGCATTCCTGCAGGATTGTGCTATGGAATGCCAGCAGAAGCCGGACTGTCCACACCTACCAAACCTCATAAATCAGTGCCCTCTGGATGTCGCGGCATGGAGACTTTATTAGGTGCCACCTGTAATCACTCAATTAAAAACAAATAAAGGATGTAGGCTTAAGTCTCGGCCCCTCATGCTGAAAATAGCCGCACTGTTCACATCTGGTTTGGCTAAATCATGATCCCGGCATTTTAATCTTAGAAGGTGGCACGTTAGCTGCCACAGAGCGAAGGCAATTTGTTCTCCAATTAAGGACAGTTATGCACTAATGAGAAAGATCTATGTGCTCCCTCATAGAGTGAAACCATCCAGTGTGTATCTGCACGGTTGCCCCAAATGGTTAAACTTCCAGACTTTATGCTTGATCTGTAGAGTTGGTGTTTGCAGCAAGATAAACATGGCATGATTACTAGAGAGACTGGAGAGACACAGAATGTTAGTATGTCAGGGTTTGAAATCTACATACATTTTATACCTCCAATAAGATAACCAGGAAGTACCCTGTGTGCGTGTGTGTGTTTGTATGCATGTGTGTATATGTGTTCATGCACGTGTATCTCATGGTGGGTTTTTAAAGGAGCACTGACAAGAACTTGGCAGAGAGATTGGTGGAATCAAAGCAGAAGTGTTGAAGCAAGGTTAGAATCTCCAGCGAGAGGATCTGGCAGAACGACAAACCACACGGAGAATGCAGAATGGTGCCTGCATGGCTGCCATCTTCACCTGCCCTTCTTGGCCAACACCGCCTACTACTCCTTATAGGGAGCAGGAAGGGGACAAAATGATATAGGTGTCTTAGCAATGCCTGAGTTTTCCAGGGTGTTCACCTCCGTTATGACATTTCCACCTGACAATCAAATCATTTTCCTGAACCTTTCCCCACATTTAACATTCCATGTGTTTATGATATAATACGTGGAAACGTTTAAAAGTCGGCGGTAACCGCATAGTCCAGATATACAGCTAATAGCATAAGCATTTGGAGGTATTTCAACTTCGTCATTTTCTTGTGCTTACACTGTTTCTCAAATGCAATGGCACCATCTTAGCAGCACTGTTTGCTGTCCTTTCCTCCCGTGCCTCATGCCACCACACACACACACACACACACACACACACACACACACACACACACACACACACACACGCGCGCATGCACGCACCTACATCACACGTTTTTGGAGGCCTGCTCTGCTAGTTTACTTGTGTGATATTCTTCACACTGAAGAATCAAAATCTACTTAACCCACTGTACTGTTTTCTTATTTTACAGATTTATTTTAATTTTGGTGTATGTATGAGTGTATGTGCACAGGTGTGGTAGTGGCCAGAGGAAGGCGTTGGGTCCCTTGGAGCTGGAGTTATGGGCTATGAGGCCTCTGAGTGGGTTCTGGGAACCAAATGCAAATACTATAGAAGAACAGGAAATATTCTTAACCACTGAACTACTTCTCTGACTCCCAATATCTTATTTTTAGATACTGAGACAGTAGTTTCCACTACTCTGCTAGAAAGAATGGTGGAAGTCAGTGAAACCCTTGGTATGGAAGTAAACAACGAGAAGACTGAGATACAGCACATGGGAAGGGCGCACAAGGATTTTAACATTGTAATAAAGAATCAGAACCTCAAGCAAACAGTCAGCTTTGTCTGTCTGGAAGGAAACCTCAGTTCAGAGGAGGAAACTATTTCAGATCAAGAGACAGATAGAGTTAGAGAGGGATGCATTCCAGGCCCTAGGAAAGGTCTGGTCAACAAGAGACATAACGACAACAACAAAATTACAAGTATATGAGATGCTTGTCTTGAGCTTCTTCTTTACAACTCTGAAATTTGGACAATGAAACACTCCTCAGAACAACGGTTGAATGTTTGGGATGGCATGTCTCAGGAGACTTCTAGGTGTCACACAAAGGGATAGGCTGCACAATGATGACATTAAGAAACATCTCCGTCTACAGAAGGAAGTAAACTATAGGATACTGCAGTGGCATTTGAGATACTTCTGCCGTGTTATCAGATCGACAGCAGATACTGAAGACAGCACTGCTTGGAGGAGTGCACGGGATAAGGCGAAGAGGATGACCCAAAAAACGCTGGATGACAGCAGAAAGGAAGACTGTGGAACCTTGGGTATGACAGTAACACAAGCATCTAGGACTGCCCAGTGATGTGGGATTCCCCTCTGTATGCTGTGAATACTATTGGTTAATGAATAAAGAAACTGTCTTGAGTCTGTGATGGGTAGAACAGACCTGGGTGGGGAAGACTAAGCTGAATCCTGGGAGAAAGAAGGACAGAATCAGAGAAGCCATGGAGCCATTGCCAGAGACAGACATGCCAAAACTTTGCCAGTGAGCCACTGCCATGTGGCAATATACAGATTAATGGAGATGGGTTAAATTAATATGTAAGAGTCAGCCAATAAGAAGCTAGAGCTAATGGGCCAAGCAGTGTTTTAAATAATAAAGTTTCTCTGTGATTATTTTGGGACTGAGCTGCTGGGCAGCCGGGAAACAAACTAGCGCCCTCCTTACAACAGCCCAGGATAGGAACAGCTGGAAAACAAGCATAAAGGAGCGGCCCATGCATGCTTAAGCATTGCAAGGGCATTAATGATGATGATGAGATAGTAGCTTCCTTGCACTGATTTGGATGGTTTATGGTATACAGGCATATTTTTCATCCTCAAGAAGTTGAACAAATTAATGAATTAAGGATGTGCATAATTAACACACCATGAGCATATGAGCTGATAAGATTTTACAACTGTATAATCATCTACAGCCAGGGCCACAATCAAGAGCCAGGATGTTCCTCAGTTTACCAGCTAAGGACACTCTGAAGGCTCATATTACACAGCTTTAAATTACTGCTAGCCACGCATAGCATCTCATACCTGCAATTTCAGCACTTGGGAGGTAGAGGCAGGATCAGATACTGGTTAGATACTGAGCTTGAGGCCAGCTGGGACCACATTAATGTCTATCTCAAAAATTCCAAACTAATAATAATAGCAACAAATTATTATAACATGCATAGCATGGAAATTGCTCTTTTCCCCAGTCTGTATAGCGTGCCTCTACAGTGGCATTTCCCTGCATTCTTCCCCTTGGGGGTTTTGTACTGCTTAGCAGTTACTCACATAACAGATAATAACAATTCAATAGACATGCGCTCTCATTTTTAATGTGGACAGCCTGTGCTATTGGGGAATGGTAGAAACTTTAAGGAGGGGGGCTTGTAGCAGTTCTCAACCTGTGGGTCGTGACACCTTTGGGGTTCACATAACAGTACTCTGCATATCAGATATTTACATTATGATTCATAACAGTAGCAAAATGACAGTCATGAAGTATTAGAGAGTAATTTATGGTTGTGGGGTCACCACAATGTGAAGAACTGGTTTATAGGGTCACAGCATTAGGAAGATTGAGAACCGCTGGTTTGGGGGGGGGTCTTTGGGTTGGTGGGTGTGTGCCCTGCAGAGAGTACATGGGGCTCTGCTATCCTTTTCTTCCATTTCCTGCCTATGAGGTGACCCACTTCTGCTCTGCATGGGCCCTCACCCCTATGTGCTGTACCCCTAAACCTCTAACACCCCAGCCTGACGTCTGATCCTGGGCTGAAGCCTTGAGACCAAACAAACCATCTCAGGCAATTTTTATAGCAAAGATGAAGCCAACTGACAATGTTCTGGGTCACTGCTGAGATTTGGTTTAGTTTTCAATATATTAGTGAGTACTGGAGTTTTCTCCACTTTCATCTGTTAGTTCTTTCATGACACAGAAAAAAAGAAAGTTCATTTCTCGGTAACATGACACCAACACAACGCCATGCATCACGGTTGCACGTCTGACTGTCACTTCTTTCTCAATGCTTAAAGTCTAAGCTAAATATATCTATTTGTTACTCTCTACACATGTAGATGTGCTTTATTGCTTTTTCCTAATTTTAAAATTACATTTTATGTATGTTGCACAGGCATGCTCTTGTGCCTGTGTATGCATAGCAGAGGAGGGAGTCTACAGGACAACAGGAGTCAGTTGTTTCTCTGCTTCCTGGGTAGGTCTTTACCCACCCAAACATCTTACTGCCTCCCATTTCAGCCAGACCCTGTCATAAAGTCACCTGTCATAAAGTCATCAGTTAAACTTTTATGTATTTTTTATGCCTTTATTTTTTTAAATGTCCCTAACTCTAGACCATCTGGAATCCGTTAAGGCTCGTGGCACACGATGAGAAGACTTTTCCTCTGAGCAATTAGCCAATGTGTTTTTCCTCTTTGTTTACTCATTTGGCTCAATGATCTTCCCTGCACCGCGCACCACTTTCGCAGAGCCATCTTCCTCCTTCTCTTCACCCTTTGGGCCTGTGTTGCCATCATGATTTTAAAATAGGAGCTTTCCAGTTTTCTGGAATTTTCTGGGGCAAATTTCTTCTCCATTAAAAAAAAAATCACTAGCCATCCCCCAGGTTTGTTTTTCCGATGACCCTGAGAATCACTTTAACTAATGAAAGCACATGCTTTGAGAATTTAATTATTTGAGAAAAATACCTCCCCCCCTTTTTTTTTTGCAACAGCCCCTCCTATCTTTCTGCATGAATATGGATATCTTCATGCTTTGCATTTCTGTGGTGGTGGATGTTGCTCTCCAAGCAAAGTTTGGTGCCCACACTGCAAGTGGAAATTTAGGGCTTGAATTTCTCTCCAGGATTAGAATTGTTCAGGAAAAATTCTGAGCCAGTTTAAAGCCTGCTACCCGAAAAAATGGGTGAGAGAGCACAAAAGATTAGATTTCGGAAAACCAGAAAGACGTTTAACGTTTAAAATGCCATATAAGTGCTTTTTAAAAATGTTCTCTCTAACTGACTACCGTGTCTCAGTGCGCAGAATCCTCAGTGGCGAACACTGAAGAGATGGGGCTGTCTTCGCAACACCGTTCTTCACGTATCTCCAAGCCAACATCAATTTGGCCCTAGCAATAACTAGTAAAACATGGTTAAGTATTAGGCATCATTTCACGCCGTTGGCTTGCTTGCTCCATTTCACAGATGTGTGGAAATAATGTCTGGCTTCAGTTTGCATCTGAGATGGGGCGGGCATGTATTTTTACTCTCGGTTTATTTTTTAAATAAACAAGAGCAAATGGGAATGTGCCATAGGATGTGGTCAGTCAACTCCGTGTGACCTCAGAATCCGTATTAGAAAACAGCTCCCGTCACTAGTGTGGAAGGTGAGCTAGCTTCAAAGCAAGGCAGGAGGAAAAGAATTCCTTCCTAACTCTAAACAGAGAGCTAGCCAAGGAGTCAAGACGCTCCAATCAGGAGACACTGAATGCTACCAACATTGGGGCTGAAGCCTGCAGGGACCCCCATACCACTCTCCACACTGACTGTGCCAGCAACCCTGGGACTCGCATTCTGACAGATGTTGGAACGGTTCTGTTGGTCTAGCCTTGGAAACTCAAATGTTGGGCTTTACCAGGCCTTATCTGATCAGGGAGATTTGCAGAGCACACTTCCAGGTGTGTCTGTTCTGAAGGCGTCCCCACAGACAGTTAAGGATGGAAGAAACCACCAGGGAACGTGGGGGAAGAAAGCGCAAGCATGGGCATCCTGCTCCCTGGTTCCTGGCAACCCTGAAGTGAGCAGCCTTCTGCCCAATGAGCTCTTATTCTCATAACGCTCTTCTTCACCAATATTCAGGAAACAAAGCAAAACAACAACAACCGCCCCGCCAAAAAAAGCCAAGATCTTGGAGACCATGAGTCAGAATAATTCCCTTTTCTCTTAAATTGTTTTCTTGGGTACTTAGAGTAATGGGAAACTGACTAACCAGTCTGCTCTGCGATAGCCTCTGCTAACCATACACACCTGCACACCCCCAACCAAGAGGGGTCTGTGAGTAGACTCGATTACCCCAAGTAGACTTGATTCTATTCTCCCCTCCCCCAAATAGGACTCTGAGATCCATAAATAGCATTGTGAGGATATACTCCAGGCGCATGTAGTATAAGTGCGTTGAAACTATGTTTGGATTTGAGGAAAAAAAATCTTTTTTATTCTCTATCACATAATTCTTCACTATGATCCTGAGGAAATGAGAGCTGCTGACAGCCACATGCCTGGCATCCAGAAATCTGGCATCTGTGTTTTCTAGGGCGAGCTGGGAAAGTTTCCAGAATGTTCTTGAGCGGATTTCTGAGATGAGTTCTTCTTTTTAGGTATAATCGAAAGACTTTGAGCTTCCAGACTTGGGTGACAGCAAAAGGGTGGGGCTGAGGGGAAATATGCACTTCTTTAAATGAAAATGCAAAACCCCAAAAGACAATTAGAGGGAAGAGGAGCTAGGATGGCGTTCCCTCACTCCCAAGAGCCGACTCCTTTCTCCCAGGGACGCTGTGGGGCTTCCTAGTACCTCTTGGTCCCTCCCCAGGTTCCTTTCGGTATCCACACGCTCTTTTGAATGCCCCCCATTTGCCTTCCTTGTGTCCAGAGTAGTGGGATATCATATATTCAGGAAAAAACCTGCTTCACTAAACTCTGTTAGTGGGCCACAGAGACCCTTCTCCTTGCTTCTCAAAACCACCCAATCTTTAGTAAGAAATGAGATTTACCGAAAGAAGGAAAACAATGTAAGAGGACCTTCTGTAACAAACCGATTTCAGGAGAAATAACAAACTTCAAATAGGCTTTGAGCCTTAACTAGCTAATGCTAGCCCACGTGAGCCCGTGGTTCCCACAGTCACAGTTCAGCTAAAGGCCCAGTCCTGGGACTCAGCTTTAGATCTCCTAAATCTCACTGAACAGGAAAATAGCACAAGATGATAAAAAAAAATTACTGCTAGGAGAATCACATTTATAATAACAATAAAAAATCCTCACCAACTAACAAAATTTGGCACACAGTTGAGACATTGTTGACTTAGGCAATGTGAACTCATGATGGGGAAGACACTTTTTGATTTTTAGAACAAAATATTGAGCCTTTGATGTTGGCACATTGGCTCCGTTCTTTGGGGGTGAACCGTGGGAAGGCTTTGCTTGTTTGTTTGTCTGGTTTGTCTGCCTGTGTTTTCTGCTTCAGATTAATCTGATAGCTGCAGTTTGTGTGACTGGAAGAGACTTTTGGCTGTGTGCCCAAAGCGCTAGACTACTGAGTTTATCGTTAAGTGAACTTGAAAGTGCCTTGGACCTTTATTTTAAGGGACTCTCCAGATGTGCGACGGCCTTCTGCAGGCCTGACATTCTTGCATGAAGCTGAAGCCACAGGCATGCCGACATTGCTGGTAAAGCTATGAATCCTAAGGCTGAATAAGACATGGACGGCACTGCTCGTCCTGGATGTTAAGCTCCGCCCATGGATATGGATGTCTCAGGAACTTCCCCACTGACCCGCATGACCTTTCAACAGCAAAACATTGAAAGGTGGGAGATGTCAGATACAGAAACCGTCATACCACGCTCGGGTCATTTGAGTATCATACCTCTGTATCAACGCTAAGGAAGAAGGGAGTGAGACCAGCTGGGAACCATAGGCCCCATCCCATCACCATGGCCACAACATGGCAACAGAGGTCAGATACTCACAGGACAATTTTCAGTCTGAGCTAGAACGACATGGATGGCATCTTACAACAATATACTGTTCCTTGAGGACGAGGAACTGGTAGACGTTTTAGGCTGAGCAGAGGGAACTGTTTAGCAGAAACTTCATGAAACTGATTTACGTTTTATGAGGAATTAGGTTACAGTTTTCTTTCTTTTTAAAAACTCTGGACTGTAAAAATCAGCCATTCAGCCAAAAATGTATTTGGGATTTAACATTTTCTTTTAGAAAAACATTCTTGAAAGTGACGTACTTCTAGGCACTAAAAGGCTGTGAAACCCTATTTTAACAATATGATGGGGCCTACCTTCAACCAAAGCAAAGTTTAATAATAACATAGTCTGAGGTCAAGGCTAATAACACATCTGGTTCAGTATCTACTTATAGGCACTCTGGGAGTCGTGTGGTCTTTGGTGATAGCCATTGGGGCTGATTCTGAGTTGGTAAAAGTAAGCTAATCTTCCATGGTGGATGCCAGGAACCAGCTCACATGCCCTGTTATACTTAGGCAAACAGTATCCCATGCTATAATGTGGAAATCTAGAAGTGGGCCCAAGCCAGAAATCACCCTGAACAAACACAAGACTCCGTCACCACTTGGAGTGTCAGCCCTCTGTTCCAGCTCTGAGAAGATGGGCAGTCTCAGCCCAGCAGAACCAGTTCTGACTGAGAGCCAAGCCCAGTTTCCCCTGGGTCGTGTTCCATCAGACCACACCTGGGTGCGCCACAGCTCACGGGTTGGGAGCACACTCCTCTGCAGTAGGACTCACTGTCAAGTCGACCGGAAGGTGGATGGTCCGTGAGCTCTCCCAAGGACCACCCTCTGTGATGTAGGGTGGGCAGTGAGCGTGAACGCAGCCTGGGGTGGGGTGTGAGGGGCTGCACAGTTGCCATATGCACAAACTGTTATGATTGAAGCAGTGTGCATAGATTTCAGCGTTCTTGGCTTCTTGGTTGGGGGTGGACACACACAAGATTTTTCCCTTGCAATAAGTTGAGTGGTGATGGGGCGGGCAGTTAGGATTCCCTGAACACCAAGAAGTGTATCTTAGGGTAAGAATGTCTGCTGGGGGAAGAGCAAATGGTTGCTTAAACAGCGTCATGAGCTGGAGGGTCCAAGCTGCTTCTCGCTAGCATGGCTCCGTGTCTGGAGAGACGCCATCGCTGATCATTTCTTTTGCAGTGATAAATCAGTTACTGGTACAGTAACTATGCCTTGGTCTGAATCCTAGTGCCATGCCACCTACGGCAAGCTACCACAGGCCCTAGGATATAAACATTCCCCAAAGCAATAGATAGAGGGCTTTCTTAGTGCTGGAACCCACGAGTCCAGAATCAATGTGTCAGCACAGTCTCACTACCTCTAAGGAAGACTCTGTTCTGCATGTTTTAGCTTCTAATGTTGGCTTGCTACTCTTGGTGATCTTCACTGTGACAGTGTCATTCAAATCCCCCCCCCCCATTTTCCACAGCCACCTTCTCCAGGTGTTTCAATTTCTGTGTCCCATAGATCCACCCTAACCCAGTACGACCATCTCAACTAGAGTCTATGTACAAACACCTCATTTCTAAAGAGGTCATGCTGTCTGGTGTAAAAGCTTAGGACTTCAACACGATTATAAGGGACACAATCCAATCCCTAACACCACCTAACAGAGCTGAAAAGAAAGAAGCCAACAAGCCAAGGCCAGTTTGAGGTACTGTGCTAAGTGTAGAGATGTAGCTATCAATTGAAACAGTTTAGATCAGAAAGGAACTGAACGCAGGAAACTCGTCTCCCTGAGTTTTGGCGTCCGAATCCTGCTGTGAGGCAAGACACACTCAAGCCCTGAAGCTCAATCACACAGGAAACCATGGTGCTGCAAGAGTCCCAAACACCTGAAAACTGGTCTTGTCACGTGAAGGCATTTTACCTCACAGGGTTGGCAATCCTGAGGCAGCAGAAGCTACACCAGGTTTCTCAAATAAACTCTGAATCCCCCACCCCCAAATTACCTCAGCTGAATACGGTTTGTAAACTTCAGTAAAGACAAGCTGCTAGAAAAAAAATAAATAAATGGCTGTGGTCTTGTCAAATCAGCGTGTTGGTTTCCAAATGCTTCTTCCGGGTCCCTGCTCTTATCCCCTCACAGGCTGCCAGCATGCTGCGTGTGAACTGGCTCCACTCTGGGTTCTTAGCCTTTGGGTCACAGGGCTTGGCTATGGCCAGGGTCACTGCAGACACAGAGGCTCCATGGGGTCATGCTCCCAGACAAGAGCACCCTTCCTCCTGTGACTCCTAGGACAAGTGATGGGTTTCTCAACCACACCAGGGGGATGAGCCTGACCAGGGAACCTCCCCGCACTGTGCCTCTGGGTTTCCTTCAAGCTCTTTTTTCCCACTGACTTACTTTCTGAGTGAACGCAGGAGGTTCCAGCAGGCAGTCCCAACACCCTGGCCCATATGGAAGATATTTAGAGAGGGGAAAAAAAAACCCTCCAATGGTTATATGATTTTTGTACTGGCTTGGACACAATGTGGCTGGAATTTCAGGGCTGGCTTTTGTTTGCGTTCGTCATGACACATTGATTATACAAGCTGTTGCTACTGCTACCCAAACAGCTGTAGCCCAGACCCTTCGATGGCATCATCTTCTGTACATTAGCTGACTGACAGTGTTCGCCCAGCCAGGACCTCAGCTCTCTTCCCTGGAAGCTGTCACCATGGTCTGTGGACATTCACAGTGACATTTCTCCTAAAAGAGTGCCTGCCAGCACAGGACATAGCGGGGACTGTTCTTATCAGGCTCAACCCAATGGTATTTCTGAATAGCCTTGACCTCAACTAATAGTCTCAGGAGTCCTTCTTTTTTTTTTTTTAAATCAGGTCTTAACCTGTGAGCCCTCCTCTAAAAGAGACCTCGGATATGGTACCAGTATGTCTTCTAGCGATTTAAAACTGTGGATGTAGTCCCTGTTTAAGTACATTCACATCACTGTGATTGACATACCTGGCAGAAACATATTAAGGGGAGGAGGGTTTATGGGGGCTCACAGTCTCCGAGGGCTTCAGTCCATGAGAGCATATCAGGAATGGAAGCGTTCATGATGGCGGGAACGTGGTAAAGACTCTTCACATCCTAGCGGACCAGCAAAAGGAGATAGGAAGTAGGGCCAGCTATAAGCTTTAACTATCTACTGCTTCCACCAGCTGGTGCCACCTCCCAAAGGCTCCACAGTTTCTCCCAAATAGCAGCCACTAGCTAGTCACCAAGTGCTCCAAACAGGACCCTGTGTGGGTCATTTCAGATTTAAACCTTTCAGAGCTTCCTCCTAAGAGCAATGAGCATAGGTCACACTGATGACTTCCCATGAACGGGACCTTGAGTTGTTTTGGTTTTGTTACTGAAATCTTGACACCACTTCAAGGCATTGATGCTGATGGACAACAGTGCTCACACCCTTGCCTGTCTAATACTTCATGAGAGGAATGTGTATAACTAATCAACTCAGGATCTATGAAGACAAAACTGGCTCTAGAACCACATCCAGAACCTTATCCTTATCTAGAACCTTGTCTAGAACTATATCCAGAGTGTTGGGACGTCCAAAGTTTGTTGCAATGGTTTAACTACATGCCTCTACTTCCTCATCCTTGACAGAGTTACTAAAGCAATTCTAACTTCTTAAAGGATGGCAAAGTCACAAGGACAGCAAGTTGGAGAAGGATGTTCATGTCAGATTTCCATCAGCTCCTGGAAGATGAAGAGCTCTTGGAGGCGTTCGTCCAGTGGGCAGAGCTGAGAGGAGCTTCTAGAGTCAGTACTCAAGAGTGCCAGCTCACCCACTGCAAGCCCTGAAAGACAAAGCAGCAACAGCACTAGGTGTCCCCAGTAAGAGGCTGGCAGTCTGGTTAGGAAATAAACTCTCCCTGGGCTGCATGCTTCACCTAGGAGACATTCTTCAGTCTGGGGAGCTGCAGCTGAGGCTCCAAGGGATTTGCTAATCCAGAGAAGAAAAGAGGAGAGACACAGGCTAAAATACAAGCTCTCCAGTGACCAGTGCATTCAGGGTGACCTGCTTTTCCGTCCCCGTAGCAACAGCCAGATGTGTGCTCCACATTCCTACCATCCTGCACTTCACCTCGTATCCCCCAAAAAGACGTTTTCAGGATTTTCTAGTGGGAAAGCTCAATGTGCTCAAGAGAAAAGGAGACCTGTGACAGTTATCAAATGTTCCCAGTGGACATCCCAACCACCCTACGTTTGCTATGTTGAGACCCAGTACGGCTCCCACTGCATGGCACTTTAAGCACCATCTTCTCTAAGGACAGAGCTATGCCACCAGAGGAAAGCTTCCAGACTGCAAAAGAGAAGCCCACACCAATGGCACGCTCAAAAGGAGCCAATGGCAAGCAGAGAAGTTGGTGCCCCGGGGATTAAAAAAAAGCATTTGAAGATGACTTTCCTAAGCTGAAGAGCTTCAAGATATCAATGGAAAGGTTAGAATATAAAAAAGTAATTTTTTAAAAGGAGGGAGAAAGTCAAAGATATGGAGAACTAAGAGAGAAAAATCATGTACACAGAAAAGAAGTACCTAGGGGTCCGGATATCATGAAAAATACTCATGATAAAAATCACTGAAAAAACAAAACAAGAAATGACAGATGGGGCTGGAGGGAAAGGAGAAAAAGAAGGTGGTGTGTGGAGTGTAATTATGAAGAACTTCACACACTCACCAGCTCAGTAATGAGGGAGGAAACAGAACACCAGACTTCTCAAACGTTCAGACTGCCAGGAACTAACTTCCCACTAAGGCTCCGATGGCCCTTCCAAGACCCATGCTGAGATGAGGAGGCAGGCCTTGAGAAATGGCAGGAGGAGAGGTCCATGCCATTATTTGGGGAGTAAGTAAAAGTGACTTTGGCCCCCTTCCTCCCCGACTTAGTCACTGACCTATTGCTGTGAAGAGACACCATGGCCAAGACCAAGGCAACCCTTGTAAAAGAAAGCATGTAAAGGGGCCTGCTTACAATTGTGCAGGTTTATCTGCTCTCAACATGGTGGGAAGCATGGCAGTACGCATGGAACTGGAGCAGTAGCTGAGAGCTATTGATTTGCAGGCAGGGAAAGAGAGAGGGACGAAGGGAGGGGGCGACAGAGACTGAGAAAGACAGAGACCCAGAGAGAACTGAGCCTCTCATGGGGTTTTGAAATCTTAAAGTCCATCTCCAGTGACACACTTCCTCTAAAATGGCCACACCTCCTAATCCTTCTTAAACAGTGCCAACCACTTTTACCCAAAGCACCACACTGCCCTTCTTGTGCTTTTGCCATCTGATCTTTTTGCCAGGAGGACATGCCTACCCCTCAACAGATACAGCCTTGCTACCTTGGATTTCCAGTCCTCTAGAACCACAAGTTCAAGAAACCTGTAGCTTTCATAATATACCCAGTCTGCGGAATTCCATTATATTCAAAATATACCCAGTATGGGGAATTCTGCTGTATTCATAATATACCCTGTCTGTGGAATTCCATTATATTCATAGTATACCCAGTCTGTGGAATTCCGCTATATTTATAACATACCCGGTCTGTGGAATTCCATTATATTCATAATATACCCAGTTTGCAGAATTCTGTTATGTTCATAATATACCCAGTCTGCGGAATTCCATTATATTCATAATATACCCAGTCTGCTGAATTCCGTTATAGTCATAATATACCCAGTCTGTGGAATTCCATTATATTCAAAATATACCCAGTATGGGGAATTCTGCTGTATTCATAATATACCCAGTCTGCGGAACTCTGTTACAGTAGCAAAATGTGGTGTAAGACACCCGCAACCCCATCCCATGCGCCTCGCCTTAGGAAGTGATGCAGGAACATATTGTGAATGAAATCCTGCTGAGAGACGGGCCCAAGGGGATTGGGAAACTAGGCATCCACCATGTAACTGCAGCAAAGGGCCACCGAGCACAGCTGTGCGCGAGCTTCCTGAGAAATGAGCCCAAGCTTCAGCAAGAGGTCAGGAATTGTAAGTGGGAGGGAGGAGCCCAGGAGGATGGAGAACGGACATTTGACAACACTGAAATAGCATTAAAATAATATTGATGCAACCTTAAAATTTGATAGGCACAAGTAAATCTAAGTGTTTTCCTTTAAAGAAAGGCACTAATTAAATCCAGGAAAAACAATATCTGGTGCTAGAAGTCAAACACAAGTGTGCTATACTAGTGAGTAAGTGTGATATATACTGTGTGGGTCGTGAGTGAGCCTCAGCAGTGACGTAGACGGGCTGTGGGGCCAAAATGTCTGTCGTATCAGGAGGGTGGGGGAAGAAGCAGAAGGAAGGGTGATGGGATAAAAGAACTAAATGATGTCTCGTGTAAGTCACTCGAGATGTGGCAGCCTGGACACACTCGTAATAGACAGCCTGGTGGTCACAAAATCCAGGTAACCGCACTGAAAGTGGCAGGCCTGCAAAGCTGAGTCTGTGGGGAGGTTGGACTGGAAAGACAGATCTTGGTGTACTTCTTCTGACGGACTGGGTCTTGGTTAAAGAGGCAGCACTTTAATAAATAGATAAATACAAGAAGGCAAAATTCTAGGAACCCGTGCTTTGCTGCATAGGTCCCGTCATGTCTGACCGGCCAAGCAGAGCGTCTAGAAGGACTTGTGGAAGACGAGGGAGGTGACATCTTAAATTCCCACCGTCTTCTCGTCCACAGCAGTCGTGCTGGCTTCTCTGTGGGTCTGTGGGGAGGAGATGAATGTGCTCGCCACATTCCATGTGGCACCCGCAGCAGACAGCCGTGCCAGCTCCTGACCTCTCTCTCCACTGTACCCTTTTACAGTCCGGCACTCTGTAAGACTAGACAAGCCAGGGCCTACGAAAACACAGACCGAGAAATGATATGTCTGCTTGAAAAAGATTTGGCTAGGAGAAAGTAGAACATTCTGTGTACAGTGCTGAGTCAGACAAAACAGGCTAGGCCTGGGCCACCCCTCAGCTGGGCTATGTGCCCCTCGCCTCCCCTTCCCCTAGCCTGGATATGTTTCCTAAGGGATGGGGTGGGTAAAGCCACAGCCCAGAGCACGAAGGCAGTCCTCAAGTCCTTTGTCAAGAGCCCTTTGGCGTCACCACACTGATGCCTGGGTGGACAGAGACATTGTGGAAAGGTTTTGTAAATACCAGCTCCCCACCTCTGGGGGGCAGGTCTTTAATCTTGGCTTTAGAAGTAGGCCAGCTTTGTACAATAATCAGGGAAGTTAAAATTTGCAATAAGTAAGCCCATTCCTTTGTCATAATCTCACACAGGGCAAAGCGTATATTACTGTCGGCCTGACTGAAAACTACTCAGGGTGGAACTGATTGCATTCTAAAGCAGAGGAAAATAACCCTGAACACAGATCGCTGCCGCTACTCCCCACCATACACTTCCAGTCGCCACCGGACAACTTTCATTAGGGGAAATGACTCATAAAAGGGGAAACTGTACCCTAACCTGGTCTGGAGAGTGTGCAAATTAGGTAGACATGGGTATGTGTGCATTTGGGGTTCTCATAGGGGGAAGCTGGGACCCAGAAAGATCAAGGCCCATGAGATGGAGGATGTCCTAAAAGACGCACCCAGGGTGCGGACCCCTAGAAGACCACGCCTAGGGAGGAAGGCAGCTCAAGGCCAGGTCGGGGAGGGATGGGAGTGGACAGGGAATCCATGCCAGGGGGCATGGGAATCCTGGAAGCCAGCGAGGGGAATCCCAGCAGTTACGGAAGGCGCACAGGACCGGTGGAGGGTAATGGGTGCAGGAGGAAATCGGGGAGAAGAGAAGGGAGAACTTCAGATGGAGCTTAGAACCAGAAATTGACCCGTTACCATAAGGAAGCGAGAGCCTTTGTGGTCAGAATAGGAAGCAGACAGGGCGGCACATGGCGTTACAGTATCTGTGGCTTAGCCGCCAGCCCTAAGACTGGCGTGGGTCACCTGGGTCCATGCTGCATCACAGAAAGAGTTGAGGCTGTTGATCCTGTGGCCTTATCCAGACTGGTGCAAACAGAAGGGGGAGTGAACCTGAGAGGGACCTGGGCTCAGCCCAGGGAGGCAGGATCGACAGGCATGGGCCAGCTAAGGCACCGGCCCTCGTGTGATCATTCGTGGTTTAATGGGCAACTTTCCACACGATGCAACAAACTATGCATCCTTCTATGCTGGGCCTGAATGCCCCTACTGGGTCATGTGGCTCCGGACTGTTTGGGATGTTTTTCTACGTACATTGTTTATTTTTAAATCACCCTGACTCAGGGTTGGCAAAACTCAGACATCTAAATCTTGATACTCACACGTTAATGTGTTCAGCATTGGTTTTTATAAAGTTATTATTAGAAAAATCAATGTTTTAAGCTAAGTCCTTTCTGTTGCTGTCACTGGAGATACATCTCATAGAAGATGCGTTCTCCTAGAGGCAAGAGCAGTTGACAAGCGAATGAAAAATATGCTTTTAAAAAAATATTGGCTGGGGCTGGAGAGATGGCTTAGGGGTTAAGAGCGCTGCCTACTCTTCCAGAGGTCCTGAGTTCAGTTCCCAGCAACTACATGGTGGCTCACAACCATCTATAATGGGATCTGGTGCCCTCTTCTGGCATGCAGGTGTAGACATTCCTACATGTAGACACTGTATATGTGGTAAATAGATCTAGTTCCAGGACAGGCTCCAAAACCACAGAGAAACCCTGTCTCGAAAAACCACAAAAAAAAAAAGGAAAAAAATACCAGTCAAGGTAGTTACTATTTAAGAAGTAACAATAGAGGAAGCAGATAACACACACACACACACACACACACACACATACACACACACACACACACACACCTCTCTGACTCTGTCTCTCTTGCTTTATGTTGTCATCTAAGCTTTCCTAACATAATGTGTCTAGAGGCTGTAGCATCATCAGACAATGTTTCTGTAAGCTGCACTGGGGCTACCAGGCTGCAGGCGCCGAATCCCTTCGGCCTTTTCAAGCAACATGTTCTCTAAGATCCTCCAAGTTTTTGACAGTGATGGCAAAGAGGTGTTTGTGTCCTGTGACAATGTCCCACTCTGCCCCACAGCCACTGACAGGTCATCGGCTGCACCGAGGACCTAGCACTACTCTCTACCTCCCCACTCTCCGTCAGGAAGAACCCACATTCTCAGAATTGCTTTCTGCAGTGTGGATGACCACACATGGCGGAAGAGCACACAGCAGTGACTTAAGGTGACTTCTTTTTCTTTTTTGTTTCTTTTCTCCCGGTGCTGGGAAACAAACCCATGGCCTCACAGCTGCCAGGCAAGTAGTCCGCCACTGAGATATACCCTCAGACCTTATAGATATTTTTAAATTTGTGGATTTTATTATAGAAACTTTACTTTGACAGACAGCATCTACAGATGTTACCGTTAAGCTTTCGCCTTCAGCGAGAGTATGCTATGAACACTCAACAGCCATAAGCCTATGAATTAGTGGATTCTGAAGGATGTCTTTCAGAAGGACACAACTTTATGGTGTTTGTGGTGGTTCTGGAGGCTCAAGCCTGCATGTCATTTCTGTAACTTCGGACACTGCCACTGCCCTTGGGACTTGTTAACTGTGGCAGGTTGTACAGCCTGTTTTAAGCCTGGGATTCTGGCTCAGAAAATAAAGACTTCTCTGCTTCCCCAAGTCAGAGAACTTGCCCAAGAAGCCAGCAAAGCTGACTACCTAGAAGTGGGTGTGCACTTTGAACTTTTAAGCACATGATGCTTCCTTAGACACCGTGGCTGGCTTTGTGATCTAGGACCATACTCAAGAAAGGATAGATAATGCATCTGCTTGCTTGAACATGGATAGGTTTACACACACACACACACACACACACACACACACACACACACACACACACACTGTGCAGCACCCTGGGTACTAATAACAGTGACACACACACACACACACACTGTGCAGCACAGTCCAGTCCTAATAGTATTAGAATCCGAGCTCAAGACATGGCTGATGAAAACTATATGCAGAATATGGATAGGAGGTGAACCGGCAGCAGAAAGGGGTCATATTCTCAGCAATAACAACTGAGTTATTTAAACCCTTTCATTGAGTTTTCAAGATAGGTTATTTGAATTTCTTTCGGCCATTAACAAATTATTTTAAGGTTCCAGAATGTTTTAAGTTTTTGTTTTGGGTTAGCAGCAACAGGAAGTAGAAAATAAAAATGGAAATAAAAGATGAAAGACAGCACCTATTTAATATGGGTATTTTAGAATTGTAGATATATACATTCATAACTAACAATATACACATGTGTATATAAACATCACACACGTTGTAGATAAACCTATTTGATACCTGCAATGCCAGTGACTCCCATAAAATGTACATGTAATTTAGATGTCTAAAATTAATGAAATTACAAGTTGTTTGAAACTCAATACCCCTAAGAGGGCCACTAGTAAGGTATAATCATACATCTGTGTTCAGACATTATGGGTGCTGCCTCTGCATGCACTGAGTTTTGTGTGGGAACCAAGGTTACCTCCTGGAGAAAATGGGGAGATGCTGCCTCCTGCTGGAGAGATGCTAACAGTGCATTAATAACATTCTTAAGGATGCTTGGATATGGAAAACAAACTTGCAGGACCCAAACCTTAAGAGTTTCCCTTTAGATAATTAAAAAAAAAAACGAAATAAGTGGGCACAAGTTATTAATTAGATAGCAGTCAGTACGCAATGTCCAATAATCAATACCAGTCAAGGGTAAACAGCCCCAGATCAAATCTCAGTGGTGGATTTGTTTCAAAGTCCTAACTCCCTGACATTTCTGGTAAGAATTCAGGAATAACAATGAGCCCTTACTGACATAATGATACATGTTCTCTATCCTCTGAACATGTCAGTGCAGTGGTGTTCCAGTTAACATCCTCCCTTCCAGGAACACGAATTTGCCAGAAGAGAATAGTTCCCCTTTCCCTGAATCAAACATAACAGAAGTGTGTGTTTTCAAGACAGAAGGGGCCATAGTCACAGCTCAGCTGAAACTGGAGAACTGTGAAGTCTCCTTCCCCCTTCCCTTTTCCTTCCCTCACTCACCCAATCTCTTTTCCCACCCGATCCCCTCTCCCTTGTCCCCCCCTTCCTGTGTCCTTTCCCTCCTTTTCTGACTTATAGAGATTACAGAGGAATCTGAAGTCATGGCTTCCCACAGCTATTCTTGCCTCACAACGGCTCATTACTGAATGTCTGTATATGTTAAGGACCATGGATCCTGTCAGCTCATTCTTACGACAGTCCTTTAAAGTAGGAGATGTTTATGCCCATTATAGGGGCAGGGAAACTGAGACTTAGAGAGGCGTACCTTGTCACAGCCATACAGTTAAAAGAGGCTGTCTCCCGACTTAGACACGTATGCACAATGAACAAGCAATCACACGCCACAGCATTTGATTTGTACACTGTCATCATTATCTATAAAAATGAGTGAATTTAGTTTCTTAAACACCTCCTTGTAAATGGGCTTAGTTTGCAAAGTCGATGGTTTGGAATTTATTCTAATAGTTGGCAACTGTGTCCTCAAGACTTTCTATAAATGCCTCGTGAGTTTCCCATCGTGTTCCAAGGTTTATATTTCAATGGAAAGAAGCAGATGCATACTAAAATAATGCTAGTAACAGAAAGCATTTCAAACACAAGGTAAAAGGACTGGACACAAGAATACTTAAGCTGGTGAAGGAGAAAACCTGTGGGTTGACCGTATTGTTCAGTCCAGCAGCTAGGTGGCGCTATAGAACAAGACTAATTTGGTTACAGGCTCTGCCAGTACTGCTCCTAAAACCAAACGCTCCTTGTTCTTAATTAATTTGTTTATTTATTTTGACTTTTACCATCACTACAATTTTATCCTACAAAATCAGGTCTGAGGGATATTCCTTTAGCTCACTCACAGCAGGCTAGGTTTGTTTGCTTTTTTGTATTTGTGGTACTGGAGATCAAACCCAGGGCTCCCAGCATGGTAGGCAAGTACTCTCCCCCTGAACCCCTTGGCCCAATATTTCAGTGTTTTGAGAGTTAAGGAAAGGAGACACAGATACATTAAAATTCATAGCTCAGGTACCGGAGTCTTTCCCTTACTTTCGTCTTTTGGCGGTGACTATAGACTTCTCTGGTCTGGCTTCGGTTTCCCATCCAAAAGAGGGGTGAGTGAGGAAATGAAGCAATAAGAAGTAGGGTGGTGTTGTGGTCCTCACTGCAAACTTGATTGGATTGAGAGTCACCATGAAAATATGTTTGGGTGTGCTATGAAAGTGCTCCCAAGAAAGTTTGAGCAAGGCGAGAAGAACCATCCATGGGTGGGTGGCACCATCCTATGAGGTAACAAGAGCTGGCCACTCGTTCTTACCTCTCTCTCTTGCTTCTGGACAGCAGAGGCAATGTGACCAGGGTCCTCAGTTTCCTGATGCTGTGCCCTCCCCACGGTGGACTGTAGCACCTGTAACTGTGAGTGTCCCCACCCACACCCTTGGGTCACTTCTCTGTCATGTATTGGGCCATGGCACCCTGCAAAGTAACTAACACAGGGGCCATGGGTTAGAGCAGCAAGGCATTTCGTCCCAGCTAAAGCCCGTGTAGTTCTTGTTCGCTAGCTCCAGCTCAATCAGCTCCGAAGACTCATTTAGAAAATAAACTGAAAGGGACGTAGCTTTTGTGATGAACCTGAACATCTGAGCATATGCTCTGTGTTATATATCATGTTAAAGTCAGCTGGGCAGTGGGGGCGCACGCCTATAATCCTGACACTTGAGAGGCAGAGGCAGGTAGATCTCTGTGAGTTCAAGACCAGCCTCGTCTACAGAGCGAGTTCCAGGACAGCCAGGACTGTTACATAGAGAAACCCTGTCTCAGAAAGCAAAACAAAACAAAAACCTTAAAGTCTTTCCACATTAATTACTTATGATCATAAACTTCTGAGATACACTAGCTGGGTCTCATAATAGTCAACATTAATGTAAAATTACTTTTTTAAAAACAAATTATATGACTAATTACCAAAGGGTCAGAGACAAACTTACTCAGTAACAGCACACCTTTCTGCAGTGAAGAATGGGGAAGGCACCGTCAAAGCAGTATTTAGGAAAGGGATCAGTTCCACTAAGTGACACGCTGTAGAAACAGGCAGTAGCAGTTTGAAGTATACCACAATTCCTATCTGAAAGTGACATTTCATCTGATTGAAAAACACAACCACGTTTGCTAGTTCTCCCATCACTGAAAACCCAGTGCTTGCCGCTGTTGGTATGAAGCTCACGCACATGTCCTCGGTGTCACTGCAGAGGTCCCGATGACTAAAACTCACCAGGCACCTGCATTTCTGTTTTCCAGTAACAGGGCATAGAACCTGTGACAGACAGCCGCTGAACCGTTTGTGTGTTAATTCATTTTTCCAGGTGGTCAGTGAAGCCACAGTGGTCGCAGCTCCCAAGAACCCTCACTGTTCTTTAAGCCTCCTTAGTTATAAGGTGTGTGTGTGTGTGTGTGTGTGTGTGTGTGGTGTGTGTGTGCGCTGTATGTACTGATTCACATGGGCATGTGTGTGAGGGTGTGAGTGTGTCTATTAATGTATGTACTGATTCAATAGGGCATATGTGTGAGTGTGAGTGTGTGATGTATGTAATGATTCTTGTGGGCATGCGTGTGAGTGTGTGTATATACTGTATGTACTAATTCACGTGGGCATGTGTGTGAGTGTATGCAAAGGTGTGAGTGTGTGCATACGGAGGCTTGAGGTTAACATCGAGATCCTCCTCAACCGCCTGCTACCTTATCCTTGTTGCTTAGGAGACAGGGTCTCTCACTAAATCTACAGCTCAACAGTTCAGCTTGCCTGGCTGGCCTGTGAGTTCCAGTCAGCTGCTGGTCTCTGTCTCTGGTGCTGGGATAGATTATCACCAAGGAGAATTGTCTCTTTCCGAAATCATTGGAGGAATTTGGTCCCTTAATTAAAAAATAGATACTTTATACTAATGTTTAAACTTTATGGACATCCAGTTCATGTATCTTAGCTAGGTGTACTGTGCCTGACACTTAAATGGGGGTGTGGACCCGAATTCAAGTCCTCATGCTGGTAGCAAGTGCTTTACTAACAGAGCAAAATTTAAATTCTAATAAATGTGTTGCAGAGTTAGGGACCAAATCCAGGTCACGGGCGTGCTAGGCAAGAGCTTCACCACGGAATTGTACATTCAGTCCTAAAATTCTTGAATGGAGGAAGCACCATGATTTTAGTGCCCCCCCATGTGAACAATGTGGCTGGTGGCAGATTAAAGAGACCCACGCCTCTTTTCATCTGTGTGGCTTTAACCCACCACACACACCAGTGACGGGGTAATATGGCGCTTTTGTGTTTGCAGAAGACCAAACACAACAAGGAGCAGGCCAGGAGTCTCCGCTCACCCCTCATCCTCTGGCCCGGCTAATACAGAAACTGTTAGGATGGAGGAACTATGGGCTTGCTTGGCCTTCAGTATCATCATAAGGGAACAGTAGAAGACACTGTCAAGCAACCACAGCACACGGAAGCTTTTGAACTCTTGGCCCAAGATTTGTTTTGTCATGCACATGCTTCACGGCAGCGGAGAGCCAGACTGGAGTCATCACCTGGGGTTTATAAATGGATCAGCACACTTTCCACTCAGTAGCAGAGTTTAGAACAGAGAGGAGGGGTCTTGGGGTGCCCTCTGTGCTAGTAATTATTCTTTCTATCACTTCACTGCTGGAAGAGGGGTAGGAGAAGGGAGCCTGGATGCACTCTGAAAGCAGAAGAGATGCAGGGCACCATGCAAGCCCCTGGAACAGCTGTACTGGACTTTCTGGAAGCCTTTCATCCCACGACACAAGAATACCAGATGTCCCTTATTCCTTCTGAGGCCTTTCACATGTTGCTACTGCCAAACTCAAAGGGGAAAGGGAGCTTGAATTTACTGGCGGGAAGAGTGTAGCTGTAGGTGAAAGAGCTAACAGCCATCCGATTGTCACAAATCTTCTCTACTGTAATTGATGTGTGTACAGATCATGGGATCAAGGCCCACCATTTCCAAGATGTCACCTAGTTAAACTGGAAAAATAGGAAGTCAATAAGAAACAATTTCAGCAAGAACTAGGTAAGTGTCCCTTTGGGATAAGCTTTTTTTTTTTTTGTTGGAGTTTTGTATGTGTTTAAGAATGGACATGCAGATGTCTTCATCTAAATTGACAAGTCTTCATTCCTGCCCCGTAAAAGATGTTGGGATAAGTGTGTGTCACTAAGATTCATTCAGTTCAGTCTATTATCTGATACTGTGACACACACACACACACACACACACACGCATGCATGCACCCATATGCACACGCATGTACACATGCACACATGTACACACTTATCTATCCCACCCCACAAGAGGTGGGGGGACAGACAGATAGACAAATCTAAGAATAACTGAATTCTTCCTTTGAAGACTGTAATGTAGGGTAAGCCATCTCCCACACAAAGGGCCGGACTCACAGTGTCTTGCAGAGCCGTCACCATCAGACACAGAGACGTGTTGACACCCCTCACCTTTAACTCATGCCAACTCCTCCACGTGCCTGTTGTTGCAAGGGCACGTGAAGTTCCTGTTTCAAACCTCCGTTCCTGGAGGTGTCTAGTTATTCAGACTGATTTTCCTGCTGAGAACACTCGCAGCAGGGCTTATCTTTGGGTTTTCTGGCATATTCTTACATGCAGATAAATTAGATTTTTGACTCTGAATGAGAGAGCTGGGACATTCTGAAGCACTCGCCAGCTACTTACCCAAATGACAGGGCCCCAGTAGAAGGGCTCCCCGAGGCAAAGGTAACTTTGCCTGGTCCTTGGTGTTGCAGATGTGGCTCCAAGTCCCCATCTGACTGCCTGCAGCCACTGGGAGTGTGTCCTCTGTCTGACAGTTCTACCAGCCTGCATGCACTCTTCCAGCAGCCCAAAGCCCCAAACAGATCATTGCATAAGTACACAAGGCTTGCAGCGCCAGTAGGTTAAGAAGCTCAGGAAAGAGAGAGGCAAAAGGGCATCTTTCTCTCAAGCTAAATTATAATTATAATGAGAAAAAAATAAATGATGGATTTTCAAAGTAATTATATTCACAGTGATACAGCGGGCTGTCCTGCAATTGCTTTACCACTTCTATTTGGGGAGCACTTGGTTTGTGAGAATAAACTCTTAATTGCATTGTCAATGGGCTTCCCTTTCTAATCTACTGCCAGAATTTCACACACTAGAGGGCTTTTGGGGCAGCAGCAGGGCAAAACCGCCTCATCTCAAGTGGCTCATCCCGCACTCCTGTCTGCATCTCCGGACTCCAGTGCGCATGCGCATGTAGCCACATCCTTCGTTCACCCTAACAATGTGCTTGGGTAAGCCGGCGGAGAATGTAGCTGACTTCTGTGTTTAAGGAGAGGGACACAGCCATCGAACTCCTAGCCTTGGTGAGGCTGGGTTTCGTCTTAAAGCTTGAGGTTTTGCGGTCAAAAGCTCATGCCTCTCCTCCGTCTTTGAAAGCCCGGGAACACAAGATTCACAGCATACCTTCATCTCCCAAGCCGTTGTCAAGGCCAGAAAGCCTTGGAGCAGACCCTTCAGGGAGCGGGCTTACACATGGAGTTACCTGGGTCCTTGTAGATGCTGAGCACACCCTTGAAGTAATGAGGTAAAAATCTTTCCAGTAAAAGCAGCACATCCTCCAGCTCCTCCAGAATCCCCACGAGCAGGAAGTTTTCATTCACGTTCAGCTTGGCACGCTCCAGCGCCCACTCACCAGGCTCCCTTGAGAGACAAGAAAGTGACTTTACATCAGAGATTCCATGGTGGGCAGCAACAACCCATGGAAAGCTGATCGCTAGGACTAGCCTAGGTGTAGCCTATTCTAGAACAGCCCTTTCTTCCCTGGTTTCTCCAGTTGAGTTTTTTTTTTAAACATGTACACAAGGGTCAGGGCCTTTATTTTATTTTATTTTTTTTAAAAGATTTTTAAAAAATATTTATTTATTTATCTATTTATTTATTATGTATAGAATATTTTGTCTGTGTGTATGCCTGCAGGCCAGAAGAGGGCACCAGACCTCATTACAGATGTTTGTGAGCCACCATGTGTTTGCTGGGAATTGAACTCAGGACCTTTGTAAGAGCAGGCAATGCTCTTAACTTCTGAGCCATCTCTCCAGCCCCAGGCCAGAGCCCTTAAATGAATATACCTGTCTAAGTATTTAATAGAAGACAATTACAGGCACAGACACTTAGGTCCCAAGCATATGGTTAGAATAGCTTTTTTTTTAAAATAGATAAACCACATGGAACTCATTTAATGAAGTTAGAGTCACTGCTAATATTTTTTGTAGTGATCAAAACTAATGTCCAACATGACTGATAATAATCCCATCCTTTAAGAAGCATTAACATTTTTTTTTGTTGTTCATTTGAGTTACAAATGGGAAAGAGCTGGATTTCCTTATAGGTCAGATTTGCGGGCCTTTGGACAAGCCAAAATCACCTTAGAAACAACAACAAAACCAGTTTTGCCTGCTGCAAAGGATTATTGTAGAGGTTCCACCAAATGGTACTGGTGGAGTGGATCTGGGGAATCCTCGTGTGAACTAGAGAAGGCTCCTGAGTACACTGCCCAAGGTGTGGGATTAGGGAGCTAGGATCATATTCCTTGGAATAAACACCTCCATTGTAATAAAAAAGCAAGTCCCTTGACCCTGTATCCCCAGCCTCTAAAACTCTAAATGCAAACCAGGAACACTGACCATCAGTGTAAGCGCTGGGGAAGACTGGCTGAACCAGGCTGTAGAGAAAGCCTGGGATCCGCATCCTAAGTACACTCCCCTGCTACAGTAAGCTGAGCAAAACAGCACCAACAACACAACCCACCATCAGCCAGAAGCAACAACGTAAGCCTAAGAATGCCAAGAATGTACCACAATTTATAATTGGCTATGCCCACCATGGCCGGAACATGACCATCCCCTTCTCCAGTGTCCCACCTGAAAACAAGCTTTGGTTCCACCATGCAAAGACCCTCTTCTTCTCTAGGTTGTGGACATGTACTAGAACAATGTCTATGATTTCAACTACAGCTACTCCAGTACCACCTAAGAAAGCAACTAGGAATGTTGTGCCTGCCCTGGGGTACGCTGCCTACTGGAGTAAGGCACCTGGGTAAAGAAGGCTGTGTGTTCGGGTCAGGCTGGCTTGATCTCTGGACACCAGTCTCTTTCTATGTCAGTGGTTCTCAACCTTCTTAATGCTGTTTATGCTGCGACCCTTTAACACAGTTCCTCATGTTGTGGTGAGCCCCAAGCATAAAATTATTTTCTTTGCTACTTCATAACTGTATTTTTTGCTATTGTTAATGAACCATAATGTAAATATCTGTGTTTTCTGATGCTCTTAGGTGATCTCAATAAAAAGGTCGTTCGACTGATAAAGGGGTCGTGACCCACAGGCGACGAATCACACTGTTCTGTGGCCTGTATCTCATTAGAGACACCATCAAACTGGACGTGGTGTGTTTCCGGAGTGTTGGACTCCACGTGGCTTGCCAAGCATAGAGATGGGTGTGGGTCACAAACAATCACTGTGGAGGAGCGGGCTGGTCACCTGACACTGGTCTCCACTGTCTTGCTAGGTAGTGGTGACAGTTGTGTTTTGGGCAGATGAATGGGCTTGGTGGGTGTTCCTATTGCCTATCTGTAGTCATCCCTATTGCTGTGCCACAAAGCCTCACTCAGTCTGGCAATTTTTATATATGTGGGTGTATGTATGTATATGTATATACATGTGTATGTATGTATATATAAATATACATACAAATGCACATATTTATATATGGTTTTTTTGAGACAGGATTCCTCTGTAGCTTTGGAGCCTGTTCTGGAACTCTCTCTGTAGACCAGGCTGGCCTTGAACTCACAGAGATCCCCCTGCCTCTGCCTCCAGAGTGCTGGGATCAAAGGCGTGCGCCACCACCGCCCAGCACAAAGGAGATTCTTGAAGAGGTACTGTAATCATGAACTGAATTCCAGGAGGTTGAGGGGCTTTCTGCAGAAGGGTCCCCCAGAGTGGATGTATGAGAATGCCTGTGCAGCAGGGCGCTTGCCCCGTGTGGATGCATGCTTACCGGCATCTGGGGTGCTGTCCACAGAAATACGGAATGATGTAAAACAACCTGGGGTTGGAACACTCAGGGTAGTTTTCCAGAATGCACTCGTTAATGTCCTAGGAGAGAAGACACAGCCGTGAAAAGCCTTGTGGTCTTTGCGGGCTTTGCAGAATGCCACACAATTAAAAAAAATAATTAGCACACGTTTCAGCTGAAAGTCTTAGGCAGACAGAGAGAATTCAGACTTCCTAAGAAAGCTTTCCTTTTGCCTCTCAATCTCTGTGTGCAATGGCCAGGTATGTGCATGACCTGGGCAGATCAGGGTGTCCTGCTTGGCTGAGTACCCTGTATCCCTCCTCTTTGGAAGGTAGGAACATTTAGTTGGGTCATAATCATGATAAAAAAAAAAAAGTCCTGTTCTTGTACTTCACAGTGGCCCCGGTAGCTATCTTCCAGGCCACAGATATACAGTAGACAATTAATGTTTATGAAATTAATTCAATAAGTTTCATTCTTAATGAATTTTGAGTCAATCACCTACCAACGTGATTAATCCTATATAAGTGAGTTTCTACATGTATACAGACATCTGATAAACAATTATGGAATCTCTCTAGAAGTCTCATAAAGAGTCTCTAAATTTCCGAGAAGCTGCACAACTCTGAGGCTATAAGTAAGGCAACAGCAGGGTTTGGGAATGTAGGAATCCCATCCCTTTCAAAGGCAAGAGGTTTCTCTTACATAAGGCTAGACATGGGCTCTGTCAGCACTGCTAACAGGAGTTTGGAAAGGCCAGGGGTGTGGTGGAAATTGAGTGGGTGGGCTTACATCCAGACCCTGATGGACATGAAGGGTGCAGGTGCAGGTGCAGGTGCAGGGAGTTGGCTGGTTGTGAAAAGGGGGCATGTGTATGGCTAGTAGACTATAGGGTTTCAGAAGGTCATGCCCCTATAGGACACACAAATAACCCTGCAATGTCAACCCATGGGAAGTCATAAATTTCCAGTTGAGAGAGTGCAGTTGACTCGGCTTCTTTTCTTAGACCAAGGTACATCCCCGGGGACTTCAAGGGGTTCCATTTGAGCCCATTAGGATGACGAACGGCACTCCTTACAGCCCTGCTAGGGAAATTCTATAGGAAGAAGTAAATAAAAGATGTCTCCGGCAGAAGGTCAAGGGCAGCACTCAATAGCCACTGACCACGGACACAGACGGGGATGCTCAAGACCAAGGCCTCTGGGAGTCAGTTCCTGACCACGCACACAGCCTGACTGAAGGGCCGGCTGCCGTCTTAACTCCCAGCGAATCAGAAACTCAGTTCAGTGTCTTCTTCGGAAGGAGCCTCTCGGTTTCTGGGGATGACAGAGTCTACCCATAACTTCTGAGTTTTAATTTGATGGGAAACTTTATTCTGATCATCTTTTTGTGATACGCTTCTCTTAGCAACACGTATTTTAAAATGATCTCACAATTTTTTTCATCCCTTTAATTTTAAGTTTTACTTTCCTTTGAGCATATGAGTATTTTACCTGCAGGTATATTTGTGCACCAGTTGCATGCCTGGTGCCTAAAGGAGGCCAGATGCCTGTGAGCTGCCATGTGGATGCTGAGAAAGGAACCCAGGTCCCCTGGAAGAGCAGCCAGTGCTCTTGACCGTGGAGCCATCTCTCCTACTATTTCTTTTACTTTGAATGATTTAAGTAGAAATGGTTTACTTTTATTTTATTAAGTTTTTTTTTGCTTAGTGCATATAAATCATGCTGAGACTTCCATACGTATATCATACACCTTGCTCCTACTTGCCCCCACTCCCCACTCCCCTTCCCAAGGCTCGCCTCTCCTTTCCACACCACCATTCCCTCCTCATGCCTCCACCCCCTCCCACCCCTCTTGTTCCCTCCTTTCCACACCACCATTCCCTCCCCATGCCTCC